>NW_019641680.1:1264337-1266494 GCF_000599845.2 Trichogramma pretiosum
TCGATCGACGATCCGTCGTGCTAAAATAACATCATATAATATTTATCTTTATTATACTTAATAACAATTGCTGAGAGAGAGTCTAACGAATAATATATTCGTTACACCCCCCCTCCAGACGCAGGGTAGCCTCGGCGTACCTGCTCGACCATAACCTCTCTCTCGTGGCAATTGCACTTCGTGGTGTTATCGCCCTTCATTTGTATAGGCTAATGCCCTACTATCCTACTCGCTACGAAAGGGGTACTACAAAAGGCGTGACAAACCCTATCTTTCATTAATGATCTCTTTATTAAACATAGGTTCTTAAATTACAACAAAAAAATATTTTCGTGCCTATTACATTCGGCAATCTCGCTTAAAAAAAAAAGGAACAGGGTTAGGTTGTTTTTGTTTTTCTCTTTCATGATTACACACCTAGCCAATATTACATAATGTTAAATATTACTTTTATCAAAACAACAAAAAAACCAGAGAAATAGAATAAATTAAATTATGAGGCTAATAGCCCAAGAAAAAAACATAAGAAAAAAAAATACATAATCCTATGAATAGGTTTACAAAAAAACACAGATTATTTTCAGGCTTCAGCCTACTCTTCTTCCTCTTCTTTTTCTCGCTTTTCCTTCTTCGGCCCAGTCGGACCTCCAGCCGCTACTTCACGCTTCCGCTGTGGCTCGAAGTAGTGCACTTCTTTGCGGGGGCACTCTGCTGCTCTTCTTACTCCTAGGCAGCCGCATACCGAGCACACGTATAAATTCCCGTGCAGAGAGTGCGTCGGCTTACGGGTCGCCACTTCAGCGAAACTAACCTCTTTGAGTGAGTCCTCATAGGCCCTTGTAGCCGCCAACAGCGCCGCCCTGGCTTTGGCCGAGGTCTCCTCCAATTTCCTCTTCGCCTGTTCGGCCCTGATCTGCTTTCTTTTTAGCTCGGCGATCTGGGACTCACGCGTCTCCCGCTCCTCTCTTCGGCGTACGATGACTCGCCACGCTGCATCGCGTTCTTGTTTGTACGAGTCCGTCTTCCATGACCACTCACCGGCCAATTTCAGGCCTTCTTCTCCAAAGCGTTGTAGGAAATTGTCGAATTCGGCCAATGCGTTCTTTTCTTCGGCACGAACGTCCAGGTAACGGGCTCGGGCCGAGATCAATTTCTTCTCCACTTCGGTCCACGCCTCTGCAATGTCTGAATCGGCTCCGGGCTCTTGTTTTACTCCCAACTGCACAAAGGCTTGGCTTACTGCCTCGACATTTCCAGTTTCTTCGGCCTTTCCGCCTCCTTCGTTTGCTGCCGCCTGGCTTTCTGCCACCTTGCCGTCGGCCTGATCGCTTACATCGTCGTTTGGGCTTTCTTGCCCAATGAGTTCTGGGACCTCGACGTTATCTACGTCACTTTGGACGTCGGCCTTCTTTTCCGCCATTGTCCCTTGTCCGTTTGACTTGTTGTCCGACATAGCTTATCCTCTGCCTTTTTTTTTTCCACTGTTACTTTTCACCGTTACGTGTGTCGAGCGTCACTGCTGCGATGAGACTGCCTACCGCCACCGCATGCACGCCGCTCGCCGGCTCGTTGTAGAGTTCTTTTTTTCCTCTACGGTGGCGCTGCGTTGCGTCGCTCTCACAGCTGTGCCACTGTGTCGCCTTCGCTGGCTACTGCACATTCTTTGGCTGTTGCCTTTTTCCTCGCGGCCGCACGTGTGATTCGCCGACTCGTCATCTCGTCGCCTTGATGCTTGCCAGGCTCACTATCGCTATCTTCGGCTGTCTCGCTCTGTTCGCTCGACATCTTCGTGCCTTCGCCTGCTTTCGTAATTGGTTTACGGCCGGTTATTTTGTTCGGCTCTTTTTGCCTCACAACCAATGCACGTGTTATCCGCGACCTAGGCCCTTTTTCAATTTGGCTTTCTTGCGGTCTCGCTATCTGCTTTTCTTCTTCTGCTTGTTCTTGAGGTCTTGCATCTTGATGCATTTCTTCTAGGCTCTCCTGAATTTCGGCCTGTTCGTCCTCGTCATCGGACGCGATCTCACCATCATCTTGCTCGAACTCCTCGCTGCTTCCGTGAAATCGCTTCAAATCTTTCACATGCGTCGGGCCTACTGGTACTCCTTGGCGATCAGCCAATTCATATACGTTCGTGCCAACTTTGGCCGTGATAAT
>NW_019641681.1:0-43135 GCF_000599845.2 Trichogramma pretiosum
CATACATCGAGTACTCGGCGAGGTTTACGCGTAGACTTAGCAGGTCATGGGCAAATAAAATAATTTTCCAAACGAAGAAATACTCTGGTCGTCACTCCAAGTTTTGCCACTTTCGCGTTAATTTTCTTCTCGCATATATCAAGTACTCGGCAGGGTTTGCGCGCAAACTCACCAGGTCACAGACAAATGAAATAATTTTCGAAATAAAGAAAGATCCCGGTCAACACATCGAGTTTAGCCACGTGTCCGTTAATATTCTTCTCGCTTACATGAAGTACTCGGCGAGGTTAACGCGGAAACTCACCAGGTCAAGGGCGAATGCAATAATTTTTAAACCGATGACATACTCTGGTCGTCACACCAAGTTTTGCCACTTTCGCGTCAATTTACCCTCGCATACATCGAGTACTCGGCGAGGTTTACGCGTCGACTCACCAGGTCACGTGCAAATGAAATAATTTTCAAAATAAAAAAAGACCCCGGATAACACATCGAGTTTAACCACGTACGTGTTAATTTTCTTCTCGTATAAATCGAGTACTCGGCGAGGTTTACGCGTAGACTCAGCAGGTCAAGGCCAAATGAAATAATTTTCAAAATAAAGAAAGATCCCGGTCAACACATCGCGTTTAGCCTTTTGTGCGTTGATTCATTCTCGCATACATCGAGTACTCGGCGAGGTTCACGCGTAGACTTACGAGGTCAACGTTAAATGAAATAATTTTCAAAATAAAGAAAGACCCCGGTCAACACATCGAGTTTAGACACTTGTGCGTTATTTTTCTTTTTGCATACATTGAGTACTCGGCGAGGTTTACGCGCAGACTCACCAGGTCACGGGCAAATGAAATAATTTTCAAAATAAAGAAAGATCCCGGTCAACACATTAAGTTTAGCCACGTGTGCGTTAATTTTCTTCCCGCTTACATCAAGTACTCGGCGAGTTTTACGCGCAACTCCCTAGATCACGGGCAAATGAAATAATTTTTAAAACGAATAAATACTCTGGTCGTCGCTCCAAGTTTTGCCACTTTCGCGTTAATTTTCTTCTCGCATATATCAAGTACTCGGCAGGGTTTGCGCGCAGACTTACTAGGTCAAAAGCAAATAAAATAATTTCCGAGATAAAGAAAGACCCCGGTCTCCACCCCAAGTTTTGCCACTTTCGCGTTAATTTACTCTCGCATACATCGAGTACTCGGCGAGGTTTACGCGCAATCTCACCAGGTCACGGACAAATGAAATAATTTTCGAAATAAAGAAAGATCCCGGTCAACACATCGAGCTTAGCCACGTGTCCGTTAATATTCTTCTCGCTTACATGAAGTACTCGGCGAGGTTAACGCGGAAACTCACCAGGTCAAGGGCGAATGCAATTATTTTTAAACCGATGACATACTCCCGTCGTCACTCCAAGTTTTGCCACTTTCGCGTCAATTTACTCTCGCATACATCGAGTACTCGTCGAGGTTCACGCGTAGACTCACCAGGTCACGTGCAAATGAAATAATTTTCAAAATAAAAAAAGACCCCGGATAACACATCGAGTTTAGCCACGTGTGCGTTAATTTTCTTCTCGCATACATCGAGTACTCGGCGAGGTTTACGCGTAGACTCACTAGGTCAAGGGCAAATAAAATTATTTTAAAAATAAAGAAAGGCCCCTGATAACACATCGAGTTTAGCCACGTGTGCGTTAATTTTCTTCTCGAATACATCGAGTACTCGGCGAGGTTTACGCGTAGACTCACTAGGTCAAGGGCGAATGCAATAATTTTTAAACCGATGACATACTCCGGTCGTCACACCAAGTTTTGCCACTTTTGCGTCAATTTACCCTCGCATACATCGAGTACTCGGCGAGGTTTACGCGTCGACTCACCAGGTCACGTGCAAATGAAATAATTTTCAAAATAAAAAAAGACCCCGGATAACACATCGAGTTTAACCACGTGTGTGTTAATTTTCTTCTCGCATACATCGAGTACTCGGCGAGGTTCACGCGCAATCTCACCAGGTCACGGACAAATGAAATAATTTTCGAAATAAAGAAAAATCCCGGTCAACACATCGAGTTTAGCCACGTGTGCGTTAATATTTTTCTCGCTTACATCAAGTACTCGGCGAGGTTAACGCGGAAACTCACCAGGTCAAGGGCGAATGCAATAATTTTTAAACCGATGACATACTCTGGTCGTCACACCAAGTTTTGCCACTTTCGCGTCAATTTACCCTCGCATACATCGAGTACTCGGCGAGGTTCACGCGCAAACTCACCAGGTCACGGGCAAATGAAATAATTTTCAAAATAAAGAAAGATCCCGGTCAACACATCGAGATTAGCCACGTGTGCGTTAATTTTCATCTCGCATACATCGAGCACTCGGCGAGGTTTACGCGTAGACTCAGCAGGTCAAGGGCAAATGAAATAATTTTCAGAATAAAAAGATACCCCGGATAACACATCGAGTTAAGCCACGTATACGTTAATTTTCTTCTCGCATACATCGAGTACTCGGCGAGGTTTACACGTAGACTCACCAGGTCGAAGGCAAATGAAAAAATTTTCCAAACGAAAAAATACTCTCGTCGTCACTCCAAGTTTTGCCACTTTCGCGTATATTTGCTCTCGCATACATCGAGTACTCGATAAGTCTGAGCGCAGACTTACGAGGTAGAAGGCAAATGAAATAACTTTCCAAACGAAGAAATACTCTGGTCGTCACTCCAAGTTTTGCCACTTTAACGTTGATTTACGCTCGCATACNCCTTATCAGGTTTTGTGATGGAAAATGCACATTTCTCAGTATTCTCGCATAACCCAAGTACCATAGGATACTTGCAATATGAACGCAAGTTCCTAAGGTACGGGCTCCGGTCCTGCATGTGCAGTAATATCCTCTAATAGGATGATCTTCCTCATCTGCCGCCGGGACAAAATGAATGAATTGTTGGTAACGAGTACGATTTCTATACCGCGACCAAATTCTTGAACGTAGGAATCCTGGTTCGGGTATTTGCTCTTCGTCACACAACAATTCAACCTATAATTTTTTTATAAATATTTTATGTTATGGAAAATAATCAGTATCTCCTTCAAGTTGTTATTATAACATTACTTGGATCTCCTCTTGTTCATCCCTTTGCAATGTATCTTGAATATATGATGGAGCCAACTCAAGTTGAAATACACCAGCTGTTAAATTTTCAAGATAATTTTCGTCCAATATGGGAAAATCATTCACTTGATTCACGTTTAATCTAAGCCACCTGATATTGTACAATTAATTATTACTACTTATTCAGGGTTCGAAGGGAAGCATTGAGTGGAGTATATTAGCATCAATGTATGTTCACAGATATACTTGAAAGGGTGCACGTTTGTTTCGTATTTTTTTGTGGGATGCGTGGGTGTGTGTGTGTGTGTGTGTTTGTCTGCGTGTATGTGTACGTAAAGTGTGTAGTTTGCGTGTGTGTGTGTGTTTGTCTGCGCGCGCGTGTGTGTGTGTGTTTGTCTGCGCTCGCGTGTGTGTGTGTGTGTGTGTGTGTGTGTGTGTGTTTGAAAAGTGTGTAGTTTGCGCGTGTGTGTAAGTGTATATGTGCGTGTGCGTGTGTGTGTGTTCGAGTGTGTATGTGTGTGAGTTTTAGGGGGGTTTGTGTATATTTGTGTGCTTGAAAAGGGTGTGGCTGCATGTGTATGCTAGATGTATGTATGATCGTGAGCTTGACTAGTGCAAGCCTATTTACTCATTTATCTACCTGTGAACATTTCTTTGCAGCAAACCTTCGCGTTCGACTCGAATTTGAACATAATTGATCAGTGTTGATCGATGAAGCATATTTTGAGCTAATGGAACATCTGCGCTCTGCATGTGTATCGGGGGATGAAATCTATGTGAGGAATTGGAAATTTTTTGTATATAGCAATTGTATATTCGACAGTAAGTTTCAGAATAAGCATTGATTTCTCTATAATATATACCTGTTTATTATGGCACCTGCTATTCTATAGAAATCTCCAATATTTGGAAGGACGTGAATGTGTTGACGGTTTCCCAAATACTTAAATATTGTCTTCAGGTGGCCATTTCGAGCTTCAACGATCCATCGAGTTTTCGTTACTAAACGAGCTTCATTTGCTGCTTCGGTGGACAATTGATGCTCTCCAGCTTCGAGCAGCGGAGGCATCTTGCATATGATCCCTCTTTCTTCTAGAATCGGCACCACGTCTCTGTATCCGCGATCAACGATAAATATATCTCCCGGTCTGAGCCATTGTTCGAAGGCCTCGTTGTTCTCCAATTCCCTAGCAAGCATTGCGGCATCGTTGTTCGGAGCGTCCGAGAAGTACGGTCCTTGAATGTCAAGGATATATCCATCTGGAGCTACAACAAGTGCCGGCTTTACAAGATGCTGACCTTTGTGCCGACAAAAAGTCTGCCGCAAGCTCCGAAAATTAGTGCTTTTATGGCAGTAGGTGTATGTGCCATCTACGTATAAAATTGGCACGGGCACTTCTGGCGTCTCATTATACAGCGCATTGGAGAACGCAGTTACGTGCCTTGCAACGTATTGCTCTCTTGTAATCGCGTTCACTCCAATACTTTGTGGGACGAATCTCTGCATTAATGATTGTCTCACAGATGCAATAATGAGACTTGTACTGCGTCTGCTATTGCACTGAAAGATTGTCGTCAGAAATTCGTCTGAGACACCTTGGCGCATTTTACACAAGAAAAGTAATAAATCTCTTCTTGTGATACTCCTTGTCGGGACTCGGTCGCAGTATGTGTAAAGCACGTTAAATTGTTCCTTTGTCAGACTCGTCAGGTTGTACACCTCTTCATCGCTCAAATCGTAGATGTCGTCGATCCTTTTATTATTATAAGAAGATGTACGTATAGCCTGCATGAAGCGCTGCATGTACTGTCCTGGTACATCAATGGCACGGTGAAATGACCGCAAGCCAGCCAACAAAGGGCGTAAAATAAATCCTCGGTGATCCAAGTGCTCTACACATGACCTTACCGTTTCCGGAAAGAATATATCACATTGAATGTAAACGTCGACTTTACATTCGATGGATAACCGGTGAACGTTGGCTCGGGCGTTGCAAATGAAGCAGGTATTATTTCGCGTTTGCCACAAAACATTGAGCTTCATGCACCCAGGATTTACTTGAAGTAGTCGCAATTCTTCTCGTATGCTCTGGTAACAGTTGGCACATATCCTGGTATTACCGTTAATTATTTGTGGATCGCCACCCAATGCATCACGCCGATTGATTGCTATTTCACGTACTTCTTCGTTATCGTCACCTCTCAAATAAGGCATTAAACGGAGTACAAATTGTCCATTGCACACGTAGCAAATTCCTTGAGGTTGACGACGGGCCATACTAGAAATAAATCCAATATGCTAAACGTAAAAATGTAATTTCCTCATACGGGTTAGCCGAAAGATTGCATCACTTGCACTCACCTTATTTAAAAAAGCGGAGAACTCACTAAAACTGGTACTCTCACAATAATAATAATATACTATTTTACAATAACGTAATTATTTTAGGCTAGAACTTTAATTGTATCGATCAAGAAATACAAATAAATACTAAACAATGCAGAATTGTTTATTAGGTTATGCCTCTTCAAAGCTCTGCATGATAACATAACAAATGAATGCATTTGACTATGTTCAATCGATATTTTTGAAAATTCGATCACTGAGGGATTCTTAATATTTTGATGAAATTATAATAAAATCCTATTTTAAGGCAGAAAATTTCGGGTAGAGATAACAAAAAAAATTCTCAGAACTTCTCCGAACATAAAAATAACATATAAATAATGGATTTAGCTATTCAGAGACTATGCATAGACACTACGTTTTTATTTTTGCCTTGTTGACCAGGCTCGGATCGCGCCCCGTCTCAGCAGAGCCTCGACCGACTGGATGTAGCTGACTTCAACGGCCAGATGTAAGGCCGTGTCGCCCTGCTTGTCTCGGGCGTTGATCAGCACCGCAAGTTCGGCCTCTCTGCCGACGTCGATGATCAGTTCCACCATGTCGCCGTCGTCGCCTCTGAAGCAGGTCATGTGCAAAGGAGTAAGTTCCGTCTCGCTCATCCGACTCGGATGGGTGCCTCGTCGCAGCAGCGTCTCGACCACCTTCCTGTTGCTGTAGTTGACGGGCAGGTGCAGCGGCGAATCGCCCGTCTGCGGCCAGACGCAGTCGAGATCCTGACCAAGCTCGAGGAATTTTCGGACGACGTGGTCGCAACCAGTCATGCAGGCGATATGAAAGTTCGTCAAGCCTTTGTCGTCGCAACCAGTCATGCAGGCGATATGAAAGTGCGTCAAGCCTTTGTCGTCGACGTAATTGACCTCAAACTGATTGTAGATCCGAAAGAGGTGACGCGCGGCCGTGTCCAAGCTGAAAAATCGACACCCGGCTACGGCATGTAGCGGCGTGACTCGTAGCAGCGGCAACGGCAGGGGCTGCTCGAGCCTGTCCTCGTAGCTGCTTCCGATGGCGAAGTCAACGATCGACAGCGCGTGTATGTCGCAGCTGAGACACACGTTGAGACACGTGACTTCCTCCGCGAGTAGCCAGTCGATTTCTTCGGGCCGAAAGGTGTTGCGGAGATCGGGTGGGTAGCTGGCCCGAGCGATAAATTCGCGTCGCTGAGCTTCATTTTCTTCTGACCTGTAGACTCTGCATGTAAACCTCGCCGAGTACTCGTAGTATACGAAAAAAATTCTAACTTCCATAGCTATTCAAACAAACTCGAGTCATGAACGTAGCAAGATTCTTCGTGATGACCGGATCTTTCTTCATTTTTAAAATTATTTTATTTGACACCGACTTGGCGACTCTGCACGTGGATTTCGCCAAGTACTCAAAGATCGCTTTTACGCGGATCCACCAACCATCAGACATAATATGTTGGAATGAATCAGAAGAGAATGGGAGCTTATAACTCCTAGAGAGTTGGACTAGGTGCGGAGACATTTTTTGACCAACATAAACTATGTGATGAAACATAAAGGTGGTCATGTTTAACTTTTTTAAATTGAATGAAGTAGTTTATTTATATAAAATAAAATTTATTTGTTAAGTTAGAACTTTTGTTTTATTTTCAGAAATAAATAAACTTTTTGAACGCGTATGAGTGTATGTGAGTAAGTATGTGTGCGTGCGTGCGTATCGGAAGTGTGGGTGGATGCGTATATGTGTTGGCGTTTGTCGATGAATGGGTATGGGTATGTGTTTGTGTGTGTATTCGTGTGTGCGTGTTTGTTTGTGTAAATGGATGTGTGGGTGGGTGCGAGTGCGTGTGTTAGTATATGTGGATGCGTGTGTTAGTGTATGTGGATGCGTGTGTGTGAGCGGTGCATGCGTAAGTGTATGTGGATGTGTTGGGTGCTTGGGTGTGTTTGCTTATAAGAATATGTGAATGGGTGCATGTGTTGGCGTACTTGGATACGTAAGTGGGTGCGTATACGTGTGTACGTGTGTATGTGTTTGTATAAGTAAATGTGTGAGGGGTAATTGTACATCGAAGAAATTACAATTTTTTGGTATGCTTATAAAAAATCATATGACAAACGATTCAGTGGTCGTCTCTGTCTCTTTGGTCTGGCATCCTTTTCATTTTCCATGTTCTCATTAGACTCTTTAATATTTGCAACACTCCCAGCGTCAGGCTCTTCATCTTGAGAGATCGGCTCTTCATCTTGAGAGATCGGCTCTTCATCTTGAGAGATCGGCTCTTCATCTTGAGAAATCGGTTGATCAACGGTGGTCGAGTCTTTGCATAACTGACCCTGAAACATTGAGCGCTTAATGTTGACATGTCGGTCATAATTTTATAAATAATTTCACCTACCTTGACTAATTTATATCCACTACAAAAAAGTGGTACTGGCATAACTTCACCTTTTTCTTTATAAATAAAATAGATCTGTAACATCTTCTTTATCATGCCGGTGTCTTTTTTATTTGGAAGCTTGTCCCAGGACTTCAGAGAAATTTCTTTCAGTACAGATATTCGAAAAGTCTTTTTTTTTAATTTTAGCAAATTTATAACTTCCATCAATTTCAACCTTTTGATTATCTCTAGTTTATGCTGATTTAAGAGCAATAATTCATTTTTTGAGCTATAAAAAAAGACAGTTACGAGAATATAATTGGCGTAATTGAACATGAGTAAAAGAATAGTACCTGAGATGAGACTCAATCTCACTCAAGTGAGCGGTTTGAAAACTGCGCAATTGCTCGATTGCTCTAGTTGTTGTTGCTTCTCTGAACAAATGTCGATGAAGTTCACGAAGATGATCAGGAGATAAACTGCCGACACTCCAACCCTTACTTTTCATAAACTTTAACATGCTCACGTATTTATCAGGATTTGACAGCAACCTAGAAGCTACGCACTTCGACATTTTCTCAAGCCCTGAATCGTTCAAATTGTAGCGAAGAGGTTAAAATTACAAATTGGAAAAAACACTTGAACGAGTAAGAATAAAATGAAATAACTAATATACATACGCGCGCTAAGACTCGGAATTTTTCTTTGAATCTGACGTATATTTGACGAGATTGACACGCAGAGTCTTCCGCAGAGTTTTTCGTCCCGGCCAAGCAGGAGAATGAACTCGGGTGCTTTGATGTTTATATGCGTGTTTACGTCAGCGTTGGGAAGAGGGCGTTTACACGAGTCGGCTAGAATGATTTCTTTATCGACATAGTCAGCATAGCCAAACTTGTAATTTGAACCGTAGCAAATTAAACAACTACATGTATTTTAAAAAATGTTCATATAATCTCTACCATATTAACGTTGTAAAAAATATGTTTGTTTTATACGAGTTCATTGCTCACTATATTGTTCGTTAACTATTAATGATTGTATGTCTGCGTGAGACTTGCTCTAATAGTTTTTGAAGTTATGTCATAAGTTATGACTCATAACATTTCGATGACGTATATAATGAAAATTTGAAGTTCTTTGGATATTCAAATTTTACATCTAGAGACCGAACTGTGGAAAATGTTTACGAAACACTAAACACAACGTTTTTAATAGTGTAAAAAATTTCCGAAATTCATAATTTTAGTTGCCACGTTACGCAAGGAATTTCGACCGTTGTCTGCAGGATTGTACGCCCGTAGCGATAAGATTCAAAATCAGTGAAATTACCGCTAATTGTTATTAGAGACAATTCTCTATTTCTACGCGATGGCACACTCCAAAAAAAATCTTCCGTCTCCGTTCATAGTGGGGATTAAAATTTAAAAAATATACATTTTCTACATAAAAATGAAACAGTTTGACCAAAAAAGTTGATCTGCTGTTGTATACATGCAAGAGCACGAACTGGTTTAAATCAATAAGTGCAATATAATGAATCAGCCGAACATTTTCGAAGCGAACTCTTTTTTCTCTCTTGTACGCATCTGTCGTCAAAGTTTCATATACTTAAACGCAATAACATTCGCAGCACTATTATATATCACAATTTCACGACTATGAAATTCTTGACATGTAACGTCCTTCCATTACATACATCAGCACTGGCCTAGCCCTCTCTTTTTCCAACTCACAAACGCATATATAATACTGCACACTCGCACAAATACCTATGAAAATCATTGGAGTGTGCGGTAGCTTAAATTTTTAAGTGTCCCCGGATGTTTCGTCACCAAGCATATTTTATTTCGAGCGAACTTGATATTTCTATACCCAAAGGCAGTGGCCATCGCAGATGCATACATTTTTTGCAAAATCGAATGATATAATTTTATATATTTTTCAGTTGAATGATTAGCTGCGATGTAGCGCGACGAGCTTGGCGTTTCTCATTTTTGCCGAAAGCGAAAAATGATCGAATATCGAACATCAGACTTTGCGCGGCGGCTACCGTGCAAACGCCACGCCGGGAATCAAGCTTGCACCGCGATGGTTACATACCGCTAATGCGAGACTCGAAAAAACCTCAGACACGAGCATCAACGTCAGCTGCTCAAGTAGCGGCGGTGCTCCGCAAGGCGTACGCCGCGAATAACAGAAGTTACAAAACAGACCGATAGCCTCCCTAGCTGAAGATCTTGCCTGTCTCCGGTTCAGGAGCTCTTCCTGACGTTGCTGCTGGGGATGCCGCTGCGTTTTGCGACCGAAAATAATCCGGTCGTCACATCGAATTTGGCCACATGTGCGTTAATTTTCTTCTGGCATACATCGAGTACTTAGCGAAGTTTACGCGCAGACACACCAGGTCGAGGGCGAATAATATAATTTTTGAAACGATAACATACTCCGGTCGTCACTCCGAGATTTTCTACATTCGCGTTGATTTATTCTCGCATACATCGAGTACTCGGCGAGATTTACGCGGACTCACCAGGTCGATGGCAAATGAAATTATTTTCGAAATAAAAAAAAACCCGGTCATCACATCGAGTTTGGCCACGTGTGCGTTAATTTTCTTCTCGCATACATCGAGTACTCGGCAGGGTTTACGCGCAGACTTACTAGGTCAAGAGAAAATAAAATCATTTCCGAAATAAAGAAAGACCCCGGTTATCACATCGAGTTTGGCCACGTGTGCGTTAATTTTCTTTTCGCATACATCGAGTACTCGGCGAGGTTTAAGCGCAGACTCTCCAGGTCGAGGGCAAATAATATAATATATGAAACGAAGACATACTCCGGTCGTCACTCCGAGATTTTCTACATTCGCGTTAATTTACTCTCGCATACATCGAGTACTCGGTTAAGTCTGAGCGAAGACTTACCAGGTAAGAGGCAATTGAAATAATTTTCCAAACGAAAAAATCCTCTGGTCGTCACTCTCAGTTTTGCCTCATCAGCGTTAATTTTCTTCTCGCATAAATCGAGTACTCGGCGAGGTTTACGCGTAGACTCAGCAGGTCAAGGGAAAATGAAATAATTTCCGAGATAAAGAAAGACCCCGGTCAACACATCGAGATTAGCCACGTGTGCGTTAATTTTCATCTCGCATTCATCGAGTACTCGGCGAGGTTTACGCGTAGACTTAGCAGGTCACGTGCAAATGATATAATTTTCAAAATAAAAAAAGACCCCGGATAACACATCGAGTTTAACCACGTGTGTGTTAATTTTCTTCTCGCATACATCGAGTACTCGGCGAGGTTTACGCGCAAACTCACTAGGTCACGGGCAAATGAAATAATTTTCAAAATAAAGACAGATCCCGGATAACACATCGAGTTTAGCCACGTGTGCGTTAATTTTCTTCTCGAATACATCGAGTACTCGGCGAGGTTTACGCGTAGACTCACGAGGTCAAGGGCGAATGCAATAATTTTTAAACCGATGACATACTCCGGTCGTCACACCAAGGTTTTGCCACTTTCACGTCAATTTACTCTCGCATACATCGAGTACTCGGCGAGGTTTACGCGTCGACTTACCAGGTCACGTGCAAATGAAATAATTTTTAAAATAAAAAAAGACCCCGGATAACACATCGAGTTTAACCACGTATGTGTTAATTTACTCTCGCATACATCGAGTACTCGGCGAGGTTTACGCGTAGACTCACCAGGTCACGTGCAAATGAAATAATTTTCGAAATAAAAAAAGACCCCGGATAACACATCGAGTTTAACCACGTGTGTGTTAATTTTCTTCTCGCATACATCGACTACTCGGCGAGGTTTACGCGCAAACTCACCAGGTCACGGGCAAATGAAATAATTTTCAAAATAAAGACAGATCCCGGTTAACACATCGAGTTTAGCCACGTGTGCGTTAATTTTCTTTTGGCTTACATGAAGTACTCGGCGAGGTTTACGCGCAAACTCACCAGGTCAAGGGCGAATGCAATTATTTTTAAATCGATGACATACTCCCGTCGTCACTCCAAGTATTGCCACTTTCGCGTCAATTTACTCTCGCATACATCGAGTACTCGGCGAGGTTTACGCGTCGACTCACCAGGTCACGTGCAAATGAAATAATTTTCAAAATAAAAAAAGACCCCGGATAACACATCGAGTTTAGCCACGTGTGCGTTAATTTTCTTCTCGCATTCATCGAGTACTCGGCGAGGTTTACGCGTAGACTCAGCAGGTCAAGGGAAAATGAAATAATTTTCGAAATAAAAAAAGACCCCGGATAACACATCGAGTTTAACCACGTGTGTGTTAATTTTCTTCTCGCATACATCGAGTACTCGGCGAGGTTTACGCGCAAACTCACTAGGTCACGGGCAAATGAAATAATTTTCAAAATAAAGAAAGATACCGGTCAACACATTGAGTTTAGCCACGCGTGCGTTAATTTCCTTCTCGCATACATCGAGTACTCGGCGAGGTTCACGCGTAGACTCACTAGGTCACGGGCAAATGAAATAATTTTCAAAATAAAGAAAGATACCGGTCAACACATTGAGTTTAGCCACGCGTGCGTTAATTTCCTTCTCGCATACATCGAGTACTCGGCGAGGTTCACGCGTAGACTCAGCAGGTCAAGGGCAAATGAAATAATTTTCAAAATAAAGAAAGATCCCGGTCAACACATCGCGTTCAGCCTCTTCTGCGTTGATTTATTCTCGCATACATCGAGTACTCGGCGGGATTTACGCCTAGACTTACGAGGTCAACGTTAAATGAAATAATTTTTAAAATAAAGAAAGACCCCGGTTAACACATCGAGTTTAGACACTTGTGCGTTATTTTTCTTTTTGCATACATTGAGTACTCGGCGAGGTTTACGCGCAAATTCACCAGGTCACGGGCAAATGAAATAATTTTCAAAATAAAGAAAGATCCCGGTCAACACATGGAGTTTAGCCACGTGTGCGTCAATTTTCTTTTCGCATACATCGAGTACTCGGCAGGGTTTACGCGCAGACTCCCTAGATCACGGGCAAATAAAATAATTTTTAAAACGAATAAATACTCTGGTCGTCACTTTCAGTTTTGCCACGTGTGCGTTAATTTTCTTCTCGCATACATCGAGTACTCGGCAAGGTTCACGCGTAGACTCAGCAGGTCAAGGGCAAATGAAATAATTTTCAAAATAAAGAAAGATCCCGGTCAACACATCGCGTTTAGCCTCTTGTGCGTTGATTTATTCTCGCATACATTGAGTACTCGGCGGGATTTACGCCTAGACTTACGAGGTCAACGTTAAATGAAATAATTTTCAAAATAAAGAAAGACCCCGGTCAACACATCGAGTTTAGACACTTGTGCGTTATTTTTCTTTTTGCAAACATCCATTACTTGCTGAAGTCCAAGTTCAGACTCACCAGGTCAAGGGCGAATGCAATAATTTTTAAACCGATGACATACTCCCGTCGTCACTCCAAGTTTTGCCACTTTCGCGTCAATTTACTCTCGCATACATCGAGTACTCGGCGAGGTTTACGCGTAGACTCAGCAGGTCAAAGGCAAATGAAATAATTTTCAGAATAAAGAAAGATCCCGGTCAACACATCGAGTTTAGCCACGTGTGCGTTAATTTTCTTCTCGCATAGATTGAGTACTCGGTTAAGTCTGAGCGCAGACTTACCAGTTCGAAGGCAAATGAAATAATTTTCTAACTGAAGAAATACTCTGGTCGTCACTTCAAGTTTTGCCACTTTCGCGTTAATTCACTCTCGCATACATCGAGTACTCGGCGAGGTTTACGCGTAGACTCAGCAGGTCAAGGGCAAATGAAATAATTTTCAAAATGAAGAAAGATCCCGGTCAACACTTCGAGTTTAGCCACGTGTGCGTTAATTTTCTTCTCGCTTACATCGAGTACTCGGCAGGGTTTACGCGCAGACTCCCTAGATCACGGGCAAATGAAATAATTTTCGAAATAAAGAAAGACCCCGGTTATCACATCGAGTTTGGCCACTTGTGCGTTAATTTTCTCCTCGCATACATCGAGTACTCGGCGAGGTTTACGCGCAAACTCACCAGATCAAGGGCGAATGCAATAATTTTTAAACCGATTACATACTCCGGTCGTCACTCCGAGTTTTGCCACTTTCGCGTTTATTTACTCTCGCATACGTCGAGTACTCGGTTAAGTCTGATGCGCAGTTTCACCAGGTCGAGGGCAAATGAAATTATTTTCGAAATAAAGAAAGATCCTGGTTGTCACTCTCAGTTTGGCCTAGTCGGCGTTAATTTACTCTCGCATACATCGAGTTCTCGGCGAGGTTCACACGCAGAATCACCAGGTGCGTGTCAAATTAATTTTCTTTACCAATGTACAAAGACTCTGGTCATCACGACGACTCTCGCTACGTTTTTGTCGCGAGGTAGGTTGTCGCGCTTTCGAAATTCTATTTTTCGCTTGCTATTATCTAGTACTAGTCGAGAAACGCACGCAAATTCACCGGGTGGTTTTCAAATCGATTCACTCGACAAACTATGATAGACTTTAGTCGCCGCAACGAGTTTTGTTACGTTTTTGTCCTAAGGAGCTGGCGGGCTCTTAAAATTCGATCTTTTTCTCCCATCCTACGAGTACTTTAGTAATTTTTTTTTTCATTAGCTCTTATGATTTCAAGTCTTCGTCTCGTGTATATTCATTATGATATTCGATGTATTTTTTGGTTATAATAACAATCTCAATTCGTTCGAATCGATGCGTCTCTCGTGAACTGCGCTTGCCGCCTGAAAAATGGTTATGTTGACCAAACACGAAAATTCATGACTTTATTATAATTTATCTCAAAAACGGCTAATTGTACAAAGTTGCGCCAATGTTGACTTTTGCTCAGAAAGTCAAAATCTATCTATTTGCAAATTTTCATGCGATTTGACGGGGACCCACAACCCTATTTCTATGCTCCGGGGTCCTTTATGGAGTTTATTCGAATACGATGAATTGATTATTAATATGAGACAGAAAGACGATAAAACATATAGCGAATTACTTTCTCGTTTAAGATTAGGATATGCTACAACAAATGATATTGATTTGTTGAATAAAAGAAAAATTACATTCGTTCATAAAAATAGCACTGAAACAATCGAAGAGTTGTGCTGCCATTTGGAAAAATTACCTAAGGATAGCGTATGTCTCTTGCCCACAAACAATATGTGCAATGAATTGAATAATGCAATGTTACGAAGATTGCAGTCAAACGAAATATAATTAATAGCCAAAGATTCTTTCCAAAGTTATAAAACTCTAGAAAAGAAAATAAATGCAATTTTGAATAAAGATGAAAGTAATCAATGTGGAATTGATCGTGTGATAACAATAAAACTTGGGGCTACTGTTATGATACGAAGAAATATTGATGTCACTTTAGGTCTAGTAAATGGTGCAATAGCTACAGTAGTTTCTATCTGCAAAGATGTCAAAGGAGAAATAAATGGTGTTGAAGTTTGTTTAACAAACGGTCAAAAACACAAATTACAACAACTAGAGGATAAATTTTTAATTATGGATAGAATATGTATAATAAGAAAACAATTTCCGATTTGCTGCAGTTACGGAATAACTATTCATAAAAGCCAAGGATTAAGTTTAAAAAATGCTGTAATTGAAGCTGGAAATAATATATTTGAATCAGGACAAATTTACGTTGCTTTATCAAGAGTAACAAGTTTAGAAGGGTTACATTTAATAAATTTTGATCCGTCCAAAATCAAAGCTAGTATGCCTGCGATTGCTGAATATAATCGATTGAAAAAAACTTTTCGACCCGATTTAAAATTATACAGTGGCATTCATGAAATGAGTAAGCATGTTAATTGTATTGCAGACAACATATGGATTCCCCAACCAATTTCTGTTCAAATTCATTTGAATAAAAATCAAGAAATTGAATGGGTGGTTCAAAGTTTAATCAACGCAGATGGTTATTCATCGTACATTAACGTTACATTACAATGCTTGTTCAATACCGAAGCTGTTTAAAGAACTTTTTCAGAAACTAAAAATGATTTCATTTTAAAACAATTATTTGACTCCTATAAATCTAAAAATAAAGTAAACACCAGAGATTTAAGACAATTCCTTAACCCTAAGTATTTATTACCATTTACTTATGACGTTGTTGAATTTATTGAAGAGTTATTTTCTAAACAACTTTTACTACACCAAATAATGAACCACGAAATAACTAAGATATTAAAATGCCCCGGTTGTGATGAAAGAATCGTTACGAACTTCAAATTTAATTATATCCTACAACTTATAATACCTGTTGAAAAAAAAAGTTATACTTTGCAAGAAATTTTTGATTATAATTTAGATAAATGGATTACAGTTCCAAGTACATGTACAAAATTATGTAAATGTCAACAGTTACAAAGGTACCAGGACTTCAAATTGAAAAATACAACTTTAATAATCAAACTATCAAGTTATGAAGATGAAAATAAACAAACAGCTGTAAAAGTACGCCAAGCTATCAATGGAGTATCTAAAGACATTATTAAAATACAGGATCAAAAGTTCAAAGTAGTTGGAGGGATATTTCATCATGGCAAAGATTTTCCCAAAGGCTATTATACTAGTACATTAAGAATAAAAACGAATTGGTGGCCTGTAAAAGACGAAATTATTCAAAAAAAATCTTGGCCTAGATCATCCAACAATGTATATATTCTGTTTTTAGAACGAAAATAATAATGAACGTAAAAGAAACTCAGTAAATAAAATGAGATAGATCCTACTCCGTTTATTTCAGGTGATAGATAACATTTTTTTTTGGTATTACAATTAAAAATAATCAATCTTATAATTAAAAAACAACATTTTTTAGATCTTACTTCTGATTTGAACTTTTTAATGATATAATAATCTTTTACTTAAAGTAAACAATAAAATAGTTAGTGGTAATAATTCTTTTTTTCAAAAAGATTATTAAACTTACCTATGTTTACCTATGAACCTATGATTACCTATGATATTAATGGAATCAGAAAATTTTTTACAAGTATACACAAACAAACCAAGATATTATATAAAATAAGAAACAACTGATATTTTAAATAATCCTTTAGTGGTAATTCTTTTTTTCAAAAAGATTACACAGGCACACAAAAAAAAAATACTCAGTTCCAGAGACCGGACCCAGTAGACTTTATGTTTTTGGGGTCGCTGAATCCGAATCCATCGTCGGTTTTTCGCCATCAGATTGATTTAAGGTCATTTGAAGGTCATTCAAAGGTCAAATCATGTAAAATAGGTTTTGAAATCTGAAACTATTCCTACAAAGGTTTTTGAGGATGTTAAATTCAAATCTGATGTCAGATGACCTCTACGACCTTACCTTCAAGGTCATTTGAAGGTCAAACTTAGAAAATGCGATATAAAAATCCGAAAAATATATTTTTTTATGTTTTGAGAGTCGCTGAATTCAAATTCAAGGTCATTTTGACTCAATGTTGACATCTAAAGGTCATTTAGAGGTCATTTGAAGGTCAAATCATAAAAAACAGGTTAAAAAATTGGAAAAAAACTCCTATATGGGTTTTTGAGGATGCTGAANATAACCATTCAGATGAGTTCCCGAAAAACTGCGGTGATTTTAGCGACGAACAAGGAGAACGATTCCATCAAGATATTAAACATATGGAGCAGCGATATCAAGGTAGATGTGATGTTGCAATGATGGCTGATTACTGCTGGATGTTGAAGAGAGAGAGCCAACGTAGAGGAACTAAACGCAAACGGCAACCTTTACGCCGATCGTTTGAAGAAAAAAAGGTGCGTTATAAAAGAAAAAGGTAAACAGGCATGCAAAATTAACAATATTTTATCCAGTTTTGCCCTCTTTGGATTAATTCAATCTTGAAATAAGCTTAAAATTAGTCAGTATAGTGGAAATGAACTTTGATTTAAATTCACCGACCCTTGAAACATAAAAAATAGGTTTTTCGGACTTTTATATCGAATTTATTATGTTTGACCTTCAAATGACCTCGAAGGTGAGGTCTGAAAGGTCATCTGACTTCAAATTTGAATTCAGCATCCTCAAAAACCCATATAGGAGTTTTTTTCCAATTTTTTAACCTGTTTTTTATGATTTGACCTTCAAATGACCTCTAAATGACCTTTAGATGTCAACATTGAGTCAAAATGACCTTGAATTTGAATTCAGCGACTCTCAAAACATAAAAAAATATATTTTTCGGATTTTTATATCGCATTTTCTAAGTTTGACCTTCAAATAACCTTGAAGGTAATGTCGTGGAGGTCATCTGACTTCAGATTTGAATTAAGCATCCTCAAAAACCTATGTAGGAATAGTTTCAGATTTCAAAACCTATTTTACATGATTTGACCTTTGAATGACCTTCAAATGACCTTAAATCGATCTGATGGCGAAAAACCGACGACGGATTCGGATTCAGCGACCCCAAAAACATAAAGTCTACTGGGTCCGGTCTCTAGAACTGAGCATTTTTTTTTTGTGTGCCTGTGTTATTAGAGGTAAGTATGTCAGTTTTGATCCTAAAGTAAGAATTAAACTTACCTATGTTTACCTATGAATCTATGATTACCTATGATGTTAATGAAATCAGAAACTTTTTGACAAGTACACAAATAAACCAAGATATTATATAAAATAAGAAACAACTGATATTTTAAATAATCCTTTAGTGGTAATTCTTTTTTTCAAAAAGATTATTAGAAGCAAGTATGTCAGTTTGGACCCTACAGTAAGAATTAAATTACCTATGTTTATCTATGAACCTATGATTACCTATGATGTTAATGAAATCAGAAACTTTTTGACAAGTACACAAGCAATAAAAACTACTGTTGAAGACCTAAGATTATGGTTAAACTCAAATTTAATTATAAATATTATTATTCATCAGCTATGAAAAAAATGAAATGAAAAGTATTTACTCAAGTATTTTCATGCAAACTAGTATTCTCATTCAAATGAATAAACTCTAAATTAATATCGTAATTTGAAATATGTAATTGGCTTCAAGTACAAAAATGAAACTTTAGTAGTTACGTTTCAAATATATAAACATTGAAAACGATTCTAAAAATAACCATTATGAGTTTTTTCAAGTCTATTGATAATATTCATAAAAACTATGATGAAATTTTCATAAATAATTCTGAATTGAATGATAAGTGGATGAGAGCACGCTAGTTAGCTATAGTATATGAAAAAAAACCGTAATTCTATGACTTTACTTGCCCGGCCGTCTAGATTAAAAACGATGCGAACTATCTAAAGACATAATTTTTAAAAAAACACTGATAATTCAAAAATTATTATTTTATTAATATATATTTTTTTAAACTACAGAAAAATTATTTTTATTTGAATAACTACAATTGAAACATCATATTTTAGCCCCAGATAAATAGGAATATTACTTTAAAAATCATCACTAATTGGGTCATCATCTATAAAAAAAAATATAAAAATAAAATAAAGAAATAAATGTAAGTACTTTACATAAATAAATAATTTTTAAATGAATAACTACGATTGTTACATAATAATTTTTCAGCAGATATGTCCAAATGTTACTTTGAAAAAGCATTATTAATTGTTTTTGTATACATAAAATTTTTTCTATTGAAGTAAGTGTAAGCGTTTTGTATTTAATCTAGACGGCCGGGCAAGTAAAGTCATAGAAATACGGTTTTTTTTCATATACTATAGCTAACTAGCGTGCTCTCATCCACTTATCATTCAATTCAGAATTATTTATGAAAATTTCATCATAGTTTTTATGAATATTATCAATAGACTTGAAAAAACTCATAATGGTTATTTTTAGAATCGTTTTCAATGTTTATATATTTGAAACGTAACTACTAAAGTTTCATTTTTGTACTTGAAGCCAATTACATATTTCAAATTACGATATTAATTTAGAGTTTATTCATTTGAATGAGAATACTAGTTTGCATGAAAATACTTGAGTAAATACTTTTCATTTCATTTTTTTCATAGCTGATGAATAATAATATTTATAATTAATTTTGAGTTTAACCATAATCTTAGGTCTTCAACAGTAGTTTTTATTGCTTGTGTACTTGTCAAAAAGTTTCTGATTTCATTAACATCATAGGTAATCATAGGTTCATAGATATACATAGGTAATTTAATTCTTACTGTAGGGTCCAAACTGACATACTTGCTTCTAATAATCTTTTTGAAAAAAAGAATTACCACTAAAGGATTATTTAAAATATCAGTTGTTTCTTATTTTATATAATATCTTGGTTTGTTTGTGTACTTGTCAAAAAGTTTCTGATTTCATTAACATCATAGGTAATCATAGGTTCATAGATAAACATAGGTAATTTAATTCTTACAGTAGGGTCCAAACTGACGTACTTGCCTCTAATAATCTTTTTCTCGTGGTATACTTGCGATTTAATTTACGGTACGATTTTCATCAAAATAATCGACGACAGGATTCTTATGACGGTGAAACTCATTCATTTTATTTAGCTTCGGTGAGTTGAATTTTCAATTTATCTTAATAAGATAGATCGGCTAAATTACATCGTCGGCAATTTGACCGAATATAAGGTATAATTAGCGACTACAATTGTTTCGCATTCTTTTTCCATTCCCTAAGATGCATACCTTCCGTATCAGGATTACTCTATTCCAAAAGAATCCAAACGAAGAATAAATTCGAACGGTGAACCTGACAATTTTGAATGTTGGATTTGGTAATTTCGAAAAATCTGAAATCTACCTATTTACCAAATAATTTTGCCACTGCGAACTCACCCTCTCGTGTTTGTGCTAGTTTTGCTGCCGAAATCTGTGCTTTTTAAGTGCCAATATGTGTGGTACGTGTGAAGGTTGAAGAGCTGCATGTGAACACGTGTGAGTGTCGGTTTTTATAGTGCTATCTCAACAGCAGGAAGACTTCTTTTTTGGCTGCTTGAGAAACTTGTGCTGTGTTTTCCCGCGCTTTACTTGTCTGTGTGATTGGTGAGCTAGTGTGAGTTCGTGTACGCGCACCGGCCTTTACGGACTGTCAACACGCCAGAGCCACCGAAGTGCGACAGCTAGGCCGTGCGGGCATAGCTGACGGGTTGCAGGACTGGTAGGCGCCCTTTGCGGATATGACAAACGAAACGGTATATAGAAACGCCTCAGAAAGGGCCCCGTGAGGCCGAAGAACGGTGGACGAAGGTAGTAGGTAAGAATACCAAGGAGGCAGAGAATGCCGGCGGGCGACAGCGGCTCAGTCGCGCCAGACCGACTGCTGTCCTTGTTAAGGCAGCTACTAGTTCTTCGTATGCGGATATACTGAGGAATGTGAAAAGTGACCCTAAACTGAAAGAATTCAGCTCCGCCGTCACTAAGATCCGACGGAACGCTGGAGGAGCCCTGTTTTTTGAGCGAAGGAGGCCAAAAATATAAAGGGCATGGTCGAGGCAGTAACTAGCCGAGTCGGTAAAGAAGTTGAAGTCTGTGCAACGACTCAGCATGTGACGCTGGCGGTGAGCGACATAGATGAAGTCACTACCAAGGAAGAGCTACGGAGCGCACTCGCGTGTGCACTGGGCGACCCCCAAGACGGTGACAAGGTTGCTGAGACCTGCTATGGTAACACCCAAAGGGCTATTATCAACTTAGCCCATAAGGATGTGGCAAAGCTGCTGTCAATTGGCCGTGTGCGAGTAGGCTGGGTCAACTGCCGAGTGCGCTGTATTGAGGCAGTAAATCGATGCTTGAGGTGCTGGCTCCCCGATCACGTCGCTGCACAATGCAAGGGGACGGACAGGCGAGACCTATCCATCCGTTGTGGCAAACCCGGGCATATAACGGCTAGCTGCCAGAACCCGCCGAGGTGTGTGCTTTGCCAAGAGCGAGGCTTCGATAAGGTGGACCATTCTGCTAACGGTAAAGCATATCCACTTGCCCAGGTGACCTCAAACAAGAAAGGTGAATGAGACTTCTACAAATGAATCTTAACCATTGCATGACAGCACAGGGCATGCTACAGTGTATCGCCCAGGACAGAAAGATCGATGTGGTCATCATCTCCGAGCAGTATAGAGATCGCGACCGTGGATGCTGGGTTTCGGATGCGAAAAGCCTCGCGGCTGTTTGGGCCGCTGGGGACAAGAGGATTGAGGCTCGCTCCAACACTCGTACCGAGATGCTGTCTTGGTCAAATTGGAGGGGCTGTACATTTTCAGCGTTTACGCACCGCCCAGACTAAGCAACGAGCAATTCGAAGCACTGCTTTATCGACTTGAGCGTGAGGCAGCCGGCAAAAGACCAGCTGTTATAGCTGGCGACTTGTTGAGTTGTTTGATAATACAATAATAAAGCCTGAGCGAATATAATTTAATTAACAACATTTAGGCAAGTTTAAATATCAGTTGAAATGATAACAATAATTAAAATAATTAAGGGCTCAAATGGGGCTTAAATTCGAAAAAAATTCGAAAATTTTTTTATCTGATATTCTATAAAAGGAAGTTTTCTCAGCTTTCCAAATATTTAGTCAGAATTTCAAAATTCGAATTTTTTCGCTGCATATGGAGCCGTGCATTGTAAAAAATGCAAGCGTAATATTACAGCATTTTCCGATCAAAGCGGTCGACCTTTAGCTTGCTGGGAATCGATCAATATGCGTCAAAAAAAAATTAAAAGACATAGATCGATAGATTTTTTCCTTCTCTTTCTAATGGTGCTATTTAAAAAAATCTTAAAAATATTTTTCAAGTTCAAAACATAACAGAAACGTTCATATCAATATTTCACCATGAAACAAATTTTTGCGAATTTTTTAAATAGCACCATTAGAAAGAGGAGGAAAAAATCTATCGATCTAAGTCTTTTAATTTTTTTTTTTTGACTTATAGAGAACGATTATCAACAAGTTAAAAAGAAGATGCCTTTGAGTAAAAATTGCCCCTTGAAGCGATTAGCCGCAACGATTCGAATTTATCTAGCCTAACGCTTTTTTCAAACTATACGGGTGAAATCGAAACTCCAGCCCAACGATAGGACAAGCGCTCCAAAATTGAAACGATGTTCTGAAAAATATCGTTAAAATAGTTTTAATAGCCTCTACGATTGCGTATGCCTAACATTCTCTCCCGTTTATCAATTTTCAAAGTGCGATAATTATTATTTGTTTTGAGTGTATATTAGAATTAGATATAGATTTAGATTTACAAAATATTATTAGATTGGTTTTTTAAAGTAAATTATATTTTTAAATTCTTTGATCAGTTCAATATTTAGTGGTTATATTAGATAATAATTACTTATAGTTAAAATAGTTACTAATAGTTATTAGATATAGATTTAGCTTTACAAAATATTATTAGATTAGTTTTTAAACATAAACCATAAATTTAAAATCTTCAATTAGTTTAATTTTTAGTGGTTCAATTAGATAATAATTACTTGTAGTTATACTTTTATTTTTGGTGCAAATTAAAAATCAAATTAGATATAGATTTAGCCAGTGTTAATAGTGAATCAGTGATATTTTTTAGTTCAGTTCTTTAGATTTTTTAAAAGTATTAGTGTTAGTTTATCGCACAATGGAACCTACACGGAAGAGACCTCGGAGTAATCCAGATATCAAAAATTTCACCGGCAGAAACAGAAAATTATGCTTTAAAGGTAATCAGCATACAAAAGCACTGGAGACCCCTCGCTTCGAGAATGCTAAAAAAAGATCTGCTGCTGAAGCCAAATCTCAATCGCAATCTGCATCAGCTTCTAAACTGCAAACTTCATCAGAGACACATGAGCCAGGATTATCTCAGTATCGAATGATAGATATATCTCTATTTTTACCATTCCTGACAGAAAATATAGCATGTAAATGTGGTGGCAAAGTTTCCTTTGAAGAGAGTCAAGGCGGTGGTCTTGGATTTGCTCTTAGCGTCAACTGTGAGAAGTGCCTCAATTCTTCAAAAGTTTCATCCTGTAAAAAAGTTGGGCCTAAGAAAAATGTGTATGAAGTCAATAGAAGAATGATACTAGCAATGAGAACACTGGGCCATGGTTTAACTGGCATACAAACTCTTTGTGGGCTCTCAGATCTGTCTAGAGCTATGGAGCAATCAACGTATGACTCAGTTGTTTCAACCATGAGGAGTGCTGCTGAAAGTGTTGCTGAATAATCAATGAGTCGAGCAGTCGAAGAAGAAGTGCAGCTAACAAAAAGCAATGATCTGACAGTATCAGGAGATGGTACATGGCGCACACCAGGATTCTCTTCGTTGCAAGGTGCAGCAATGCTCATTTGTCATGGGTTTGGCAAAGTACTGGATGTTATTACTAAAAATACTTATTGCAAATCCTGTCAGACCTGGGAAAAAAAAGACAAAGAGTCATTTGAATATCAAGAATGGTTTGAAGAACATGTAAACGAATGCACAGTCAACCATGTAGGAAGTTCTGGTTTAATGGAAGTAAATGGTATAGTGGAGATGTTTCAGAGAGCAGAAGATAAATTAAAAGTGCGTTATAAGAATTATATTGGAGACGGAGACTGTAAGGTGTACAAAAAAATATCTCTGATGAAACCATTTGGTAAAAATTTCATAGTGGAAAAGAAGGAGGACATAAACCATGTTGGAAAAAGAATGGGCACCCAATTGAGAAACAGAAAGAAACAGTTAGGAAAAAAATTACTTACAGACAATAAAACCATTGGTGGAAAAGGACGTCTAACTGGAAAAGTCATTGACCAACTTTCCTCACTGTACACTAAGGCCATTCGAGAACAAAAAACGGTGACAGCTATGCATAATGCCATATGGGCCACATGGAAACACAAGCGATCCACTGATGCTGATCCACAACATGAACTTTGCCCTGTTGGTCCTTTATCATGGTGTGCTTGGCAGAGAGCAAAATTTGGAGGCACTTTGAACACATTTCAACACAATCGCCAAAATAATCTACCACCTGCTGTTATGGATGAAATCAAAGACATTTACACAGCTCTAACTGATGAACAGTTGCTTCAGAGATGTGTTGGAACGTATTCACAAAACTCCAATGAGTCGTTTAATCATATATTGTGGAAATACGTTCCAAAGAAGCTGTGGAGTGGTGGAAAAATTTTGGAGATTGGTGCTTACATGGCTGTTGGCTCTTTCAATGATGGTAAACAATCTCTTCTAGCGTTGATGAAAAAGTTGGATGTTGAACCAGGTGCAGTAGCCATAAAATATGCCAGCCAAGCTGATGCCAAGAGAATTTATCATTCTGAGTATCAGAACAATCACTCGACCAAAGAAGCAAGAACAGCAAAGCGTCAAAGAAGGCACAGCCCATCTGATGAAAGTTATATACCCGGTGGACATTGATCATGTTTTCATACACTGCAAGAAGTAATTTATTATTTATAATTACACAAGAAATTTGTTATGCCAAGCTATGAAAATATGTAAACTTACAAGTCAACTCTTCAATTATTGCAGGAGACTTCATCATTTATGCCTTGTTGTGAATTTACAACTGCCTTCCATGCGTAGATAACCTGAAAAGAAAGCCACAAAGTAAACAGAGTTTGATGAGATTTGTTAATGTTATGAACATGTAATACTTATCTGATATCGTTCCTGTTCAAATGCCTCCTACGTGCACGTAAAATAAATGTATGTATATACTTTCACAGTAAAAAATTATGCAAATAAACGCGTGCGTCTTCTCAGATGCTAATAATGTTAAACACGTGTTGTTTCATTTATAGGTAGAGTGCGCCGACCAACAGGTGGAGCGAGAAAGACAGAAAATGCAGTTGACAGATTTTATATTCTGCTATACGAGTATACATGACATGATGTATACATAAGAAAGTGATAAAAAAACTATACTAATGTGAGCTTTATATTTTATGTTTTTTATTGCAGTTCATTTCATGTAAATATCAAATAATAATAATTCAACTTTGTATTATTCCATTGTTTTAATAACAAAACTATTTTAAATTCAAAATAATCAGTTGTATATTTTTTATGTGTTTAATTAGTTTATTCCATTAAGTGCTTATGTAGCAAGAATGAATTGAATTGGTGACATATTAGATGGTTTATCATCCTTTTTTACCTCAGAATATGTGTGAAATAGTGTTTTTGAAAGTTTAAGCACCCTAGGTAAACTTTTATCACTTATAGGCAAGATTAAAGAATTATCATAGAATAATTACTTCTTTTGCTTATTCTGACAAGTTAGAATTTTCAATATTTTAAGCTGTTTGTCGTAAGATCACCAGTGGACCGTTTATCCTACAGGTCCCAGATTTTTTTCACTTGTTCAGGACACATCAGGGTACATACGCAACCTCAAGCTAAGTGATTGGACCTATATAATTGATTTTGCACTCATTTACATATATTAAATCAAAAAAATTAACATAAAATGATAAATAAAAGTCAGATACTTAGTTGTATAATGATGCCTGGTGCATCTGGCACTTACCTGAGGTTGCGTTTATAGCCAAGGTTTCTACCAACAAAATGAGCTTAAGTAGATAAAAAAATATTCGCCTGATCAACCTGTATCTTACGACAACCCCTTACGCGTTAAAAATTCAAGTTCTTTAGTTATATTTGGCCCTGGCAGAGATGAATTCAATTTTTTGGGTACTTCAGGGTAAAAACATGTTCATTGGGGAGTGAAAAAACATGAAAAAAAGTTGCAAGTGTCAAACATCTTAAAAAAAGTTTTGCCATCACTTTTAAGATTTTATACTTTTAAGCCCCCTTTGAGCCCTTAAAACAATTGAAAATTGTTATTAACAATCAGAAAAAGGCGCGAGGTTGATTAGCACGTGCACTGGGGCTTTTCTGTTTTTCTCAGCCTAGGGCAGTAATATACTATTCATTAAAACAATGAAGCCATGGTTGATTGGGCTGAATCGTGGAGAAGTTGTAACCAGCGATGGCGCACCAGGTCGACGGAAAATTATTTAACCCCTTCCACTCGCGTATTAGAACATTTGAGGCTTTTCATAAGTTTTAGATGTAATACTAAACTAATACAAAGTATTTTTTTCGTTCGATTCATGAAAAATTCACGATTTTTAAAAGTTCGACATTCAAATCAAGATTACCACCCTTAAAGGTCATTTATATTCAAAATCCTTTCAAGGGATAGTTCCTCGCATCATTTTGCAACTTTATAAGAATCAGGCGAAAAAAATTTTTTTTTCTCTCCACCCTTCTATATATATTGCAAGAATATTGAACCTTTTTGCATAAGCCCGCGCACGCGGCGCAATAATTATTGTCAGTAAATGTCCCTCTTTGTCGCAGAGTGCGAGGTTCAATATTTCTTGTAAATTTATTTTTCTTTATATTCAATAATAAAATTTAAACGGGGTTTCATAAACACACTGTCAGACTGTTTATAGGAAATTTTCTTTTTATTTATTTTTATCTTTGGAATTGTGCAAAAGTATTAATTGTGTTAAAAATTTCTAAATTGACGGTCTTTCCTGCTTCGGGTTGTTGATGTGTCCTCGCTTCGATTTGAGCTTATAGTACTATTGTCACGAATCAGTTCGATTAACAATAGTTTTCTATAAGAACTTCGTACCTGTGTAAAAGAATATCGGAGTCACGAGTTTCACGGTTTCCCCCATATACCGGCCGGTACGCGTACCTCCCGCGTAGTTGTCTACTACGCAGTTACAGCTCTGTACGGTGCGCGCGAAAAGGAGGGGAGGGCGTACTCGCGTCTCTTTGTTAAAGATGCGCACGTATGTGTAACATGCATGCACGCACGTGCTTATCTTATACACAAAAAGAGGTTAGGCACGAGTGTATGCTGTGAAATCTCTCGTCTGGTATTATATTATCTAATATCACACGAGAGAATGTAGCAGGGCGTATGCTTTTACGGGCTGACCGAAATTTATGAAACGGATTTTTAATAATAACCAACAAAAGAAACTTGCATTTTATGCGCTGCTCCGTTGTGAAAGGAGGGGAGGGGGGGTCGATGTTGGCCTCTCGCTTACAGTGATCGTTGCCGCTGCTGCCGATCCGTTGTACGGTTGCACTACAGAAATAAATCACGTTTGCTTGACACTTCAACACTTCTTATTCTTTCACGCGTTGATGCAGGCTTTTTGCTCGCATCTTGTGTAATGGTATGTCGAGTTGAGAACAGAAAAAGTCGGTGAACCGACTTACTATTAACTTTCAATGCTTGTAAAGCATATGCAGTCTTATAGCTGTTCTCGACTCGTGCGACGCTCATCTTCCGTTTGAATTAAATCATATTCACCTTCTCCGGCCATTGAGGCATGGGCAGGTGTTTAACGGTCGATTAGAGTCGCCGAGAAATTAATTAAACTAAATAGCAAGCCCGCATGGGGTTAGCTTACCGAATATCTCGGGTTTTCTGGGATTTTTGTAGGCAAATTAAGAGAGTGAATTAAGTGACCTGTTCTCTCTGCTGCGGCTTCTTTTATACTGCCGCTGAGGCTGCCCTTTCCTTACCGTTACGCTCTCGGCGGCTCTACGTGGGGGAATTTACGTGTGCCCGTGCGTGCACTTGACAAGGATGGTCTAAGGCCCGTGGTACGGTGGGTGGTCTCCGGGGCAGGGGACGTATTTCGGCGCTTCTCGCGTGCGGCGTCGTAGCTCGCGCACGCGTGTCGTGCTTGACTCGCGTGATAAGCCCACGCGCAAGATCGCGTCTTTATCACTTGTCGAAAATTTAGGGAAATACCTTGCAATATATCGCTTATGATTCACCAGTAGCCATAACCAGAGCTACGATCACAATCATAGTGTTCAATGCACGGTTTGCCCCTCATCCATCGAAAACGCGGAGCATGTCTCCTACCATTGCCCGAGGTTTAGCGAAGAAAGAGAGAAACTACAAGCTTTCCTCCACGATATCATGACACCGGAAAACACCATGCTCGCGAACGAGCCGAAGTGCCTCGTGGTTACTTCCTTCACTATTTGGGGTAAAACTGAGAGGCAAAGGAATAGACCAAATGGGATGACTAAGCGATGCCACTCCATCTAAGGCTCCACTTAGCGCAAAAACCCAAATCCTTTTTTCCCATGAAGTAATGTCTAACGGCAGTTTCCGTGTGCAAGAAACAAAAGAAAAAACTCAGAAGATATATCTACATAATCTACGTAAAAAACCAAAATGTTACATTTGCTATCTAATACAAACTTCTTTCCTTCTCTTTTCTCAAAATAATAGTACTTGACGATACTAGTGGCATAAGTAACACTTTTTGGCACGACGTAGTTTAGGGCCCAAGCGCAGCGATGGTCCTAAAAGCTGGGCCGAAAAGAGTCCCCTGTGTCACGAGCATCGTACAACATTTTATAGCACTGTGCTAAGTTCACATCTAAGCCCCCTTTTCTGATGCATAAGTCACACTTTTTGGTAACGCGAAGTGAGGTTAGCGCACGAGCGTACGCGAGTGCGATGCGAACGCAGCGGTGCCAGAATGTGCGACTTATGCCACCGAAAAGCGTGCCATAAATGTGAACTTATGCCACGCAGTGCTATAAAATACATTATTACATCCAAAAAAAACATACACATACATTCACTCACTCATACAGACATTTGTTAACGATTCAATGTGGTTTCCAATTATGTAACCCAAATTTTTCCTGCGATGTCTCGTTCCAAATCTCATTTTCAAGCCTATCAACTTCATTTTCAATTAAAAGCTCCTTACAACTTAGTATATACGTAAGCAAATGAGTGATTGCAATGAAATTGGGTGCAAATATTTATTTTCCAATTTATTTTTGTAGATATGTGTAGTTTATAATTATTTTTCATATTTATGCTATGAACATCATTTTTTGTAATACATTAAATTTTGAATTTAAATGGAGTAAAATTGTGGAATATTTGAAATTTGCATTTCTACTTGACACATTTTAAACTGTAACCGCTTCAGATATTGAAACAAGTAAATATTTAAATCTTGAGATTTCATATCTTCTTCAATAGAAGGGAATAAAATTGATGTTGAAATCGAGCTATGCTTCATTCTCGAATTCCAATGTCTTGGAAACTACAAAGTACAAGAAAAATGAAATATTGAATGAGAACAATACTTTATGCTTAAAGATTCTACCAAAAAATATATGTATGCATATACCTGGAAACAATTGGATGAAAGCAATAAATGCCATATTGGGAATAAATATTCTATGATAATGCATCCGTTATCCATGAAAGTATCGAGCAGACTCAGGAAATGTAAATTGACTATATCTGCAAGCTAAAACATGATTCAAATTAGTTTCAATAAATAATATAAAAGTTAAATTATGTATTATAAAGGACGACGAAAATCTAAAACTCAAAAATTCGTGTAGAAAAGTTGACTATTATAATTTTTATGCGTTACGATCGTAAAAGTTTTTTCTAATCACTCATTAAATCAGTGTTAAAAAATTTATTTATCAATGCATAACTTTTTTAATCTCTCGTCAGGTATCAGCTACGGAACGTTTCTTCTCCACGGACATAATCCTACTACTAAATGCGGTCGTTGGCTCAGTGGTTAGCGTGCTAGCTGTAGAGACAAAGGCCGCTCAAGGAGCTTTGGGTTCGAATCCTGGTGGGGACAATCGGATTTTTCCGATTGCCATTCGGCAGGATGAGAACCCATGTGCTCCACCTGTCTCGGAGCGGGTTTTTCCCTGGAGAAGGAGGAGCAAGGTGTAGTGTATATGCACTACGTATACCCCAGGTTTCCCTTGCCCCACAGGTCTTCGGGCCTGAGCAAATGCGAGACAGTAGGAAGGGGGGTAGTAGTAATCTCTTCCTGCACACAGGCTCTAAGCCTCCTGCAGGCTCTTCTAAGAAGAAGGAGTCTAATGAGAGAGAGAGAGAGAGTTTGAGTTTGAAATTTAAATGTATTTGGACCGCGGGGTAGCACTGCATGAGGCCCAAGTAGAGCATAGTATACATATATCAATGTTTTTAAAAATATTTACAATTAAAAATACAGTAGTGAGCAGAGTGGAGTATAATAGCAGTTACATAAGTTGTGAATGTACTCAATACGATAGCAAATAACAGGGAACCAGGCTTAGCAGATACAATTGATTCATTGCATGATGGCCGTACAAAGCACTCTCTCTCTATGGCCAAAGAACTAGCTAGTTCACTAGCGGAGGTGGAATCGGGGCAATGTTCTCGAAGTGGCAGCGAGTAATCCAGTCCGCCTTCGAGACAATAAAAGTGGTTGTAGAGAAGCGCCCTATAATCAATCGATGTGTTGGTGAGGTTAATTTAAAATGGGAGTGAATTGATAATTTTTGACAAGTACACAAGCAAACCAAGATATTATATAAAATTAGAAACAACTGAGATTTTAAATAATCCTTTACTGGTAATTCTTTTTTTCAAAAAGATTATTAGAAGCAAGTATGTCAGTTTGGACCCTACAGTAAGAATTAAACTTACCTATGTTTACCTATGAACCTATGATTACCTATGATGTTAATGAAATCAGAAACTTTTTGACAAGTACACAAGCAAACCAAGATAATATACAAAATTAGAAACAACTTTATGAGTTTTTTCAAGTCTATTGATAATATTCATAAAAACTATGATAAAATTTTCATAATTAATTCTGAATTGAATGATAAGTGGATGAGAGCACGCTAGTTAGCTATAGTATATGAAAAAAACCGTAATTCTATGACTTTACTTGCCCGGCCGTCTAGATGAAAAACGATGCGAACTATCTAAAGACATAATTTTTAAAAAAACACTGATAATTCAAAAATTATTATTTTATTAATATATATTTTTTTAAACTACAGAAAAATAATTTTTAAATAAATAACTACGATTGTTACATAATAATTTTGCAGCAGATATGTTGAAACGTTACTTTGAAAAAGCATTATTAATTGTTCGGAGATCTATCGAAGAAAAAAATGAATAAAATGAAGTAAAATACATAAATAAATATAAGTACTTCATAAATTGACATAATGTTTTAATCAAAAACGTCATTTTCATTTTGCATACATTAAATTTTTTCTATTGAAGTAGGTGTAAACGTTTTGTATTTAATCTAGACGGCCGGGCAAGTAAAGTCATAGAATTACGGTTTTTTTCATATACTATAGCTAACTAGCGTGCTCTCATCCACTTATCATTCAATTCAGAATTAATTATGAAAATTTTATCATAGTTTTTATGAATATTATCAATAGACTTGAAAAAACTCATAAAGTTGTTTCTAATTTTATATAATATCTTGGTTTGCTTGTGTACTTGTCAAAAAGTTTCTGATTTCATTAACATCATAGGTAATCATAGGTTCATAGGTAAACATAGGTAAGTTAATTATTTTACTCTAAAACTGTATAAAATTGAAGATGCGCTCGCGCGGAGCAATAGTCGCAAAGCGGAGAAAAGTCTGGAAAAATATTGCGCTTGTGCATTTTGACAGATTTTTGTCTTCTCTTTTCAATAGTGGTATTATCGAAATGCATAAGCGCAATATTTTTCCAGACCCACATGCACCGGACACGAGTAAAAAATTAAAATATGGCCCGTGTCAGCGCAGCTTCAATTTTATACAGTTATTGGAATAATTATGTGTTTCCGATTTTTTTGATATTCACTAATTTTTTTTTACCTTTGTTTCGAGCAGAAGCTTCAAAGCTTTGCAACTCATTTTCAAATTCAAATAATTTTTCTTCGGAACTAAGACTATATTTTGGTTGACTTTTGAATGTAACACTTTATTTTAATTTAATTTTTTAATTTTCTTGACGCCCGGGGTGATTTATGTACAGTAACACCGCAACTTTCCGGTCAAAGTCATCGCCGAGTTCGAATTTCGACCTAGTGCGTGAGCGGGTTACCGAGGACGATATTTGAGCGAAAACATCTCGACTTTCTTCGGAAAGTCATCTTCGAGTCCGTATTCCGATCTAGTGCGTCGAGCGGGCCGCCCGGAATAATATAGTCTCGCGGTAACATCGCAACTTCGCGGATAAAGTCATTGCCGAGTTCGGATCCCGAACTAGTGCGTCGAGCTGGCTACCCGGGACGATACTTGTGCAAAAACATCGCGACTTCCCGGAGACTGTCATCGCCGAGCCCGGATTTTGACCTAGTGCGCCGAGCGGGTTACGCGAAATGATATTTCCGCGGCAAAATCGCAGCTTCCTAGAGAAAGTGGTCGTCGATTCCGGACGGATATCAACCTAATGCTCCGAGCGGTCATTCTAGGGTAATATTTTCGCGTAAAACCTGTAATTGCGTGGAGAAAGTCATTTTTGAGTTTCGAGTTCGACCTGGTGCCCCGACCGGGTTACCCAGGATAATTGCGAGAATCTTGATGTCGAGAGAAAAATCTACATGTATCGTTTAAAACTCATACATATCAAATCGATGCGCAGCATCTATACATAGATACATTTAGCCTTATTAATTGATTAAATCGATGATATGAAGTTGGCTGGAAGACCGCGTGAGACCGCGTTTTGCGTGAGACCGTTTTTTCGTCGGGGATTTTTTCTTTTATCATTCGTATTTAGTTAATACTGCGTTTTTCGGAGACTATGAATGCACTATTTTTGGTCACTTTTTACGAGGAATCGATTTACCGAATCAGAATTACTGTATGTTTTATAGATTTCAAATAATAACGTTAGGTTGTTTTCGCGGGTCCCGAAATCGCAATTCTCGCGTATATGAGGAGCGTGGAGTGACGCTGCTCTCGTCTGCCATACTTGCCATTCGGAGCGCGACACGCGCTCCTCGATGCGTGAGGCTGCGATGAAAAATGAGTTATGAAGCGATGATTTGCGAGGGGTTTTGTAAGATAGTAGCGGCCCCTGCCGACGCGATGAATGGCGAACCTGACGATCAGAAGAGAGCTTGAAGAGATTGCGAAGCGGGCTAGGTTCACCACTCCGCAGTATGTTGAGTGCGAGCAGGACGAGCAGGTATTGGCAACGTCTTTTGACCGATAGCCAACCAAGAGCCAAGCGAAAAGGTGTCACGTGTTCACGAGCTGGTATGGAGGCAAAAACAAAGCGAACACACGCATTTTGAAGACGCTGCAATTTAAGATCGGACGTGGCCGATATGTCATTGTAGACAGCGGCCGCGTAGTCAAGATGAGGCAAAACCAGGGCCACTGCGAGTCTCGCTCTTAGCTGACGATTCAGCGCGTGCCTGTAAAAGCGCAATGAGAACAGAGAAAAGTGGCATTTTGACCTGAGTGTATTAATGTGGCTCGTCCACAGCAGCGTGGGACTGATAGTGACGCCGAGGCATTTCATGCTTGACGAGTACGAAATGCCTGTACCATTCAGCGTTATCTTGGGTAGAGCAGCTTTGTCGATGGAAGAGACATAAGCGAGACTGCCGAGAATCATGACCGTGGTTTTAGTCGGGTTCAAGTGGAGCTTGTTCTCGGCAGCCCAGACTGCGACGGCGTTGGCGTCTGAGTTCAATTCAGCTATGAGCTCGTGAATCCTGGATGGAAAGTGGTGCGGAAAAATGGCCGTTTCGTCGGCATAGATGATATGCTTAGAGTGGCGTAGCGCAGTATGGAGGTCGTTTATGAACACGGCAAACAGCAGCGGCCCAAGACTGCTTCCTTGTGGTATACCAGAGGTGATGAATAGTGGCTCGGAAAGAGCGCCATCCTCGCTCTTGACCAACATACTACGATTGCTCAGGTAGCTCGAAAACCACTCTACGGCGAGTGCGTCGCAGCCAAGGCGGCGAAACTTCGAGATGAGCAAGGCATAGTCTATCGAGTCGAACGCCTTGAAAAAGTCGAAAGACACTAAAGCGGTGATCTTACGCTTGTCCACGGCCATTCGAACCGACTTAGTGAGGTCGAGGAAGGCCGTCTGCGTGGAGTGGCCCGGCCGAAAGACATGCTGCTGTGGATCGAGCAAATTGTGTCGAGAGAGATGGGCAGAGAGCTGGGCGTGAGCGAGTCGCTCCACAATTTTTGAGAGCTCTGCCAAGAGCGATATAGGCTGCGTGTCAGACGGGGACGATGGCGTGGTGTACTTGGAGAGAGCGACGACCGATGAAAACTTCCAGGCAGATGGAAAGGTGCCTGTCTCAAACGAGCTATAGGCCAGATTGGCAATGTGCTCTGCCAGGGTGGAAGAGGCGAGCTTGAGAACCGTCAGGGGTATGCCATCAGGTCCGGTACTAGATGAAGGGCACTTTGCCATAGCCGACAAAACGTCTGCCGCAGTGACACGCTCAAATGAAAAGCATGATGTCGTGCGAGGCAATGGTACACCTATCAGGTTTTTAACGATCTCACTCGTGAGTGGAGGTGAAGCAGATGAGACGCGTGCAAAGTGCTGACAAAGAGTCTCTGGTTAGAAGTATGTGAGCGGCGATGGGCTTCTCTTGGCAGTGACGCCAATTCTTTTGAGCACAGACCAATATCTGCTAGGCGATGCAGCTGAGGCTAGCTCATGTGAGATGTAGTCGTTCTTGGCAGGGTCGAGACGATTTTTGAGGATGCGCCGATGAAGTCTGTAAGCCGCCAGACCTTCAGTTGTACGACGCCTTTTGTATATGCGATACGCTCGATCGCGAGCATGCATGAGAGATTCTCTGAGGCGCGTGTGAATCGAGTACTGATAATATGCTGGATAAAATGATTGATTGGATGTGGTCGATATGCGATGCGTTGAGGGATGTAAGGTCTGCTTCTGCCATGCCGTCTCGAAGCTTGGCCTGTAAATCGGAGTTGAAAGAAGCATGATCAATGTGTTATAAGGGGGTTTTTGGGCGTCTGAAAATAATTATGACAAAATGTTCAGCTAGGTTAAATTATAAATGAAAGATAATAATTTATTGAATGTAAAAAATACGATGCCAGTTCGTTGGTTTTAATAGTAAGGGCGCCAGCACGTGAAACGCGGCACGTGGACCGAAAAATACAGATAGTGAAATAATAATAATTACGTGATAATATTCTAATAACAGATTTCGTCTTTGTCAGCTTGCAATCTGATTCGTATTCAAGTTTTCATAAATATTCGTCTGGCTTAGCGGAGAGCAATTAACACTCGCGAAAAAGTCTCGGAGGGATGCGGGGTCACGGGGGGAAAGATGCTACTAATCGCGCGAGAGAGCTCGTATTCTTATACGTCTAGGTTACTTAAATTAGCTTACGATAAATCTTCTCTCTTCGTCGACAAGTTCTGGTGGCCGGCTTCTCCAAAGTTGGGCGTCGTCACCGGGATGCTGCGAAGATGGAGACACACATTACAAGATCCTTTTCACTTTTACTTTCTTTGCTTTCTTTTCTTTCTCGAACACGACACGATTCGCACATGCGTTACGTACTAGCAGACTTGCGGTAATGGCTGACTCCTACGTGGTCATGATCGTAGTTCTCACGTGTCGTCTGAAACGACACACGAGCGCCAATCGATATTGATCGATAGGTCGATTATTCTCGTCTGCTCATTTCACATGTCGACGCTGTGGGTTTCCGTTTGGTATGTGTTCGTTGTTAATTTCGTCTGCTGCTGGATGTTTTTGGTATGTCAATGGACTGTATCGTGTTTTTACTTATGGTGCGAGTTTACGTAGGTAGCAATTCGGATGTTTAGCTTGAGCTTTGTCCCGACCGAGGTGCAGGTGTCGAACTAACCTGTCACCAATAGGGCTACCGCCCTATTTCGCTGACGTCTTGTTCCTGCAAGCTCTTTGAGACGATGCTTAAAGGAAGGCTGTAGTGGTGGGCTGAGAGCGAAAAGTGGCTTCCAAGCTCCCAGCATGGTTTTCGGAAAGGCAATTCTTGCTTTGACAATTTGGCCAATTTAACTGTCACCATCGAATCCGCGTTCAAGGAGGGCCTTGAGGTCTATGCTGCTTTTTTAGACATAGAAGGCGCATTCGATAACATTAATATCGACTTGCTACTGCATAAACTAGCCGCGAAGGGCGCCTCTCTGCGGGTAGTGAGCTTCGTGAAATTCGCCACAGCTGAACGTTTTATCTTCACAGACTCAAATAAGAAAGTCTGTACAGTGGCTGACAAGGGTTTGCCACAGGGTGCAGTTCTCAGCCCCTTACTGTACGCGATATATGCCGCTTCAATTACAGACAATCTACCTCCAGACGTCTTTGCATCCTGCTTCGCTGATGATGTTGCCATCTACACCAAATCAGACCCCCATTCAAATAAACTTGCCACTCTCGAGGAGGCCATTCACACACTCGACTCAAACATTACGGATATCGGCCTTAGCATCGCACCAAAGAAATCAAAATTCATGCACTTCCACAACTCCAATTTCAAACCCGGTGATAAACAAATTAAAATTAAATCCCATAGTATCAAATCAGTAGGAAACAATAGGTTCCTAGGCATAATCCTCGATCATAAATTAACTTTTGACAGACACATCACACACATCCACAAGAGGTGTATGGCTTCCTTGAACATCATCAAATATTTCGCCGGAACCTGGTGGGGGTCTCACCCTGAAACTCTTCTTATAATATATATAAGCTACATTAGATCTGTCATCGATTACGGCATTTTCATTTACTTTCCCAAAAAAGCAAATCTGGCTTATAAGCTCGAAAAAATTCAGTTCGCAGCTGTTAGAGCTGCCATGGGATACAGGATGAGCACACCAACCAACGTGCTCCTTGCCGAAACAAAATTAACGTCTATTCGCGATCGGGCAACCTTTTTATGCTCCCGATATCTTTCCAAAATATCTAGCAACAGCAGCTCAGAATCATTCACCACAATGTCCAATTTCTACAATAAGTTCAAAAACAACCCTGGGCACAGTCCGTTTACAAAGCACATAATTGAATTTTTTAACTCAAACTTTCCTATTTTCTCCGCTGATCACTTTAATTTATACACCAATAGTTACACCACTGCCATCCAACCATTTCCAGTAGATCTGAGCTTTGGAACATCCATTAGATCCAAATCTCTTCCTGACCAGACTCTGGACAAATTCGTCGAAGAGCACGGAGCAATCGCCATTTATACGGATGGCAGCAAGATAGCGGATGCTCCTTTTACCGGTGCGGCTTGCCTCTGCCCGTCAGCGGGCTGGCAATGCATAAAAAGCCTACCCCCAACCTCATCAATATTCACAGCAGAATGCATTGCTTTGAGCGAAGCTATGACCTTCGCTTTATCACATGTCAATGCAAACTTCTTGATATTTTGCGACTATCTAAGTGTTCTACAAAGTCTCAGCGCTCCTTTGATTAGCATAAGCTCAAACCACACTCTTTTTGAAATTAAAGCAAAGCACGAATCCTTTAAAATCAAAAACCCATATAACTTTATTAAACTAGTCTGGATTCCATCTCACATAGGCATAACTGGTAATGAGCGGGTCGACGCCCTTGCGAAGGAGGGCACCGGGGGTCCGGCTGGCTCCAATGTCCTTATCCCATTCACGGATACCTTCGAACTGGCTAAGGCCCAATCATACAATAGCACACTAAACAAAAATCTTGAGGATGCCTCCATCAAGGGGATATACTAATTTGATTTCATGTATTCTTCGCTTAAAACCCCCTGGTTCAACCACAAACGTCTCCCAAGGTCGATCATTGTCACAATAAATCGCATGCGCTCAAACCATCACAGCCTCGCCGAATCACTCCACCGCAAGAACATAATAGTCAGTCCCGGATGCATTTGTGGCTTTGAAGAGCAGACCCTGAATCATGTGATTTGGAACTGCAGTTATTATGAACGCGAGAGAACTGATTTACTGAGAGAGCTCTACAAATTAAAACTCGCTCCTCCGCTAAATATTGAATGTATAATTTCAGGTCCCCGACTGGATGCTTGTATCGCTGTCTGTAGTTTTTTGACAAAGTGCAATGTAAAGGTGTGAGTTTGTGCTCGCCTTGATTTGAGTATGTTTTCGGCTCATTTCGTGAGTGTGCCTGTGTGAGCTGAACTAAACAATGTACTATATGTAACTAAAAATATGTATTTTTGAAATAAATAAAGCGAGTGTAAATGCTCCTATGGGGTAAACACACTTTAATATAAAAAAAAAAAAAAAAACCTGTCACCTGTCAAGTGGTGTTGATGTGTACTTTAGTGGCCTCCTTTCTCATATTGTTCTTTGCTTGTCGTCGTCTTGATCTCTGATCTCTTGGTCGATCTGATCGTCTCGTTTTCTTCTCTCTCTTTTCCAGGTTTCAGGTGCTAAAGTGTATGTGGGAAAACATAGATGTGTGATAGGGGCGTAGTGTACAGGGTTCGTCTCGTCGTCATAGCTTATTTCTACGCGTGAGCTCAAGAGTGACTTTCATCGACTTGTAGCGCATCAAGTATGCCGCTACAGTGTGCTATTTTGCGCAGTAAAAGGGTTTTGGGCTGAATAATTGGAATTGTAATGTTGAAAGCAAATAAGATGAAGTGATGACCAGCAGAGAAAGGTGTATCTGAAATAGTGAAGTTATTGATAGAGGTGAGGTCGTCTATAATTACAAGATCCAAGCAAGATATAAGAAACTTGATGTGTGATCACTATATCAAGTGATATAAATTTCAAACGCAAAAAACTACACTACTAAAAACAAGCGTAAAAATTTGCGCGAAAATTAACTTTGAGAAATTTTTTCGAAGTGTTGCAGTATAAAATTCAAGATATAAATATGATCAGAGGTAATTATGGGTGTATAAGTAACGTAGGTAATTTTTCCAAATTTTTTTATCTACTTTTTCTAACAAAATGGTGTCCCTTAAGTGAAATGTTTATAAAAAACCATACTCGATTCTTATCTTGAAAATCATTGAGTTAAGAGAAAAAGTTTATGGAACAAAAAAGTCTTAAAATTTATCAAGGAAACCCACCAAATTTTTTCAGATTTTTCGGAGATGATTTTCGCCTTTCCGACAATTCGTCGAGTCCAATCTCAAAAAAATCTGAAAATATTTGAGAATGTTTCTCGACAAATTTTGAGACTTTCTTGTTCTTTAAGCTTTATCTCTAAACTTAATTGTTTTTGAGTAAAAAATTATATTATTCTTACACATACATGTATTTTTTGCATGATAATATACATGACACTCTTGCCCGACTCCTATGGCACAATTCCTGGCCATTGAAAAAAGACGGGCAATTGGGACCAATTTTTTGAAATTCCATAAAAAATTGAAATTTCATTGTAATTTTCCAATTTTAATATATGTTATAGAGCTTGATCTCTCCTTTGCAATGGTAGTTTCAGTTTTGAAAAATTTTAAACTTGAGTGGTTTGAAAATTGATAAGAAAACCAAATTTTTCCTCAAAAACACATTTTTTGTGTATATTTACAATTTTTTGTTATAAATTGTTAATTAACGCAATTTTAAACACCACCATTAAAAAGAACACCCTCAAAGCTATTAAGTATAGAGGTTTTCATAATTTTTCTCGTATCGATTGAGACATAGTAAAAGCGCAAAGTTGAAGGTCAAAATTGCGTCCTCTGGGCGTTGATGGATTAAATAATAAAATCGTGACAAGAGTTCCTATTCAATGTATTGAGGAAAGATGCATTTTATTAATGTGCTATATACGACGACTTATTAGAAATTTTTATTGAAATTGACCATTATGGCACATTTTTCCTATCATATTTATAAACTGGAACATGAGACAATTTTTGTAAAATTCTCATTATCTCCAAAATTCTGAATATTTTTCCAATCTTATATATTTCACCGCTGATTTCACCTTTCAAACAAATTTTCGGAAATTATAATGAATTGTCCTTTGCTTATTTCATACTTCTATATGGGCTATATCGCGTCGACTGTCCCCCCTCTTGGATCAGAGTTGTAATTTGACTTTTCATATTTTATTCTGCTTTTCAAAGCTGAATATGAAAAAGTTTGTTGAAAAATCTATGTATATGTATGTGCGATCCTTCTGATTTACATGTTTGTATACGGATGCAAACTGTACATCTCTTTATCACCGCACAGGAGTGGGGCTGCGTAGCCCACCGGCGAGTGCTCGCACGCGAACACGCTGATTTTTGCTAGACCATTGTCTATTATATCTACTAATTACCTATACCTATTCCATTTAATATCAATATATTATACTTTACTTTTATATATATTAAACAAAGTGTCTATTTATTTCTCAATCCTACTCGCTGCTACAGTACAAGTTCTCATGTGAAAATCATAGTGATTTTAAGAAACATTGGTGCATCAACAGGGCACTGGTGCAGTGTAATAGTGCAAATTTTTGTGAGAAATTAGCGTATCACTGAACGAAAATTTGTGTCGTGAATTGCTTATTGAAAGAGCGAATGCTATGCTATGCTTTTTCCGTTATTTCTTACGAAGCGCTCGCGTTTCGCGCAGTCTCTTTGCTCACGTGATTTTAGGTCTCTTTCTCTCTCTCGTGCGATCTGCCGTGGTCACGCCTCTGCATCTGTAACCAAATCTCACGTATGAGTACAAGTCATTATGGCTTTCTGGGAGAGAGAGACGAGATCTGGTCCAGATTCTCGTCATAGTCGCTAAATCAAATCATTCTTAAAACTTTGCTTTCTTGTGTGGTAGGCATGATTTCTCGAGAATGAGTCTACCGATGGAGCTGAAATTTTGCACAGATCCTCTCAAAGGCACTGACTCATGATTGATCGAAGGAATTTTTGATCGGTCGACTCGTTGTTATTTTAAATAAAATTTAGTAGTGAAAAATAGTCAAAATTTGAAAAATGCTTAAAAATCAGGGCAAAAATGTATTCAAACTCATGTCAATTCTACGCCCGAGCTACGATCAGCTATTCGATCACGAGACAGAGCATACAGGCGTGCTCGGCGTCACCCTACAGCATCACATATTGCGTCATTTAAAGAGTCCAGGTCAGCCGTTAGGAACATGCTCGACTCAGCGAAAAACAGATTTATGAGTATGAAGATACAAACTGCGCATGACCCATCTACGTGCTGGCGCGTCCTCCGAGGTTTTGGAATATCACGTGAATCGAAGCCGTCACCATTGCTTCTCTTTTCACCAGACGAGCTCAACGCCCATTATGCAGCTGTATCACGTGGCGTAACGCCACTGTCTGAGGAATTGGTGAACTGCGCTGCTTCGCTGCCGGTCGCCCCCGATACCCCGATTTTTGCTCTTCGTCGAGTAACTAAAGCAGAAGTACTCGACTCCATTAGTTCACTGTGCTCGAAAGGCACAGGTGTTGACAATATTCCGGCGAAAATTATAAGACTGGCATCGGCGTCCATTGTTGCCACTCTTACTGCAGTTATTAACAAATCTATAGAACTGTCCTACTTTCCATCCTCCTGGAAAAAAGCCGTAATAACGCCTCTGAGTAAAAACAACTCGCCATCGACACCATCGGACACTCGTCCTATTGCCCAGCTTCCAGAGATGGCAAAAATACTGGAGCGTATCGTCCATGGTCAATTTTTGTCGCATCTTACCGCAAACGGACTCCTAGATGCGCACCAGTTCGGCTTTCGGCCTGGGCGCTCCACTCAGACGGCGATTCTCGACCTCACAGAGTCGATCAGGCAAGCGATCGATAAGCGCAAGGTCTCAATGATAGTATCATTCGATTATTCTAAAGCGTTTGACACCATTCCTCACTCGTTACTCATTGAGAAGCTGCGTCGCATCGGCTGCGACCCACCCACCCTTGGTTGGTTTGCCAGCTATTTGACTGGGCGTTCGCAGGCGATTCGCCTGGCTGACGGATCGTACTCATCGTTTGTGGCCTCAACGGCAGGTGTCCCGCAAGGCAGCGTATTGGGGCCATTGCTCTTCTTAGTTTTCATAAACGACCTCTCTGCTCGGCTTTCATCGTCCCGTCACATGATGTACGCGGACGATACGCAAATTTTGTGCTCTGATATCCCTGCTAGAGTGCAGATCCTGCTGGACAATGTAAACGATGACGTGTCTGCCATCGTAGACTGGACTGACAATAATGGCATCAAGCTTAATGCAAGCAAGTCAAGTGCCATGTTGTGCGGCAGTCAGTTTTTCGTCAATGCTCTAAAGGCTGCCACACCGCCATTGTTTGTCCAGGGTGCGCAGTTACAACTAAACCAGGAGCTGACCACATTGGGCTTAAAGCTCACTCCAACTTTGTCCTGGGGGCCGCAAGTGAATCGCGTTTGTGCGTCAGTGCACTACACTCTCTACACCCT
>NW_019641681.1:44555-107194 GCF_000599845.2 Trichogramma pretiosum
AGTTAAATTTTCAGCTGAAAATAGTGAAAAATAAGCTAACTACAGCAAATTTTCTCACAAAACTGAAAAAAAAAGATCGATTGCGGTGGACACTGTAACTGAAAATCTACTCGACCGATTCTTTCCAAATTTTTCTCACTATTTATCTACATAAATTATGAGGTAATGACGTCGAGATATTTCGTTTAAAATGATTTTTGAGTTTTTGGCATCATTTTGAAGTGAAAAAAATGACTTTTTTGACAAAATGAAGGCAAAAATTCATCATACTTGTTCGTAAAAAGCATTTAAAAATGCAAAAATTTTAAATATCTCGATGTCATTACCTCATATATCATCTACTTAAATAGTATATAAAATATGAAGTTGATCGGTCGAGTAGATTTTGAGTGACGGTGTCCACCGGATTTTTTTTACGTTGCATGTGAAAATTTGCTGTAGCCACCTTATTTTTCAGTATTTTAGGCTGAAAATTTAACAGAATATTCTTCAAATAACTATTAATTATGTGTATGATTTATAGATCAATTCGATTTACTATATGTTCAAAAAAAAAAAAACTACTTTGAAAATCTAAAATCAATTATTGAAATACTCGATAAAACAGTCAAGCTAACATATTTTTTCGGAAACAGAAACTAGACTACTAAGTTCAACGTAAAATAATTTTGTGATGCAGTAAGTGCATCAGATGCTCGGCTGCCCGGCAAGCCCCTGTGTGATTGTCGTCGTCGGCCTAATGATAATTTGAATGTAAGAAAGTACTTGATTGTTGTGTTTCTATTTTCATGTGAGCGCGACGATCAAGGGAGAGAAGGCCGTTGACATCTTGTCAACGTGTCGTGTAAGGAAAGAGAGCTGAGTTGCCTACGACTCGTCAAGATCGTACGATCATGTACTGTGTTCTTCAAATATAGAGTTGAGTAACTGTGTGAGTGAGTGTGACATCCAGGGTGACCCTCTGAATTTTTAGGTCGACTCTTGGTCGAGCTCTGCGGTTGAAATCACCCTAAGCCCTCTTCGTGAGGAGAGCAGTTGACTCGACGGGAGCTCGAGTGCGCGATGTTAACGTCAACCTATCATTGTCATCAGGAAGTCTGGACTACGGGCACCGGGGTTTCTCATTTGACCGTTTTGTTTCCTGGAGGACAGGGTACATCCAGGCAACCATGACCAAACCCAGGGGAGGTGGTGAGTCGGCTGCCTCGTTCGGCTGCGTAATTGATGCGTGCCCCGAGTCAGCCAAGAATCGATCGAGCACGAACGATGCTCCTCGTCGTTTTCCAGCATTATGCCTTTTGCATCGCACCAATCGATCGTATTAGCGAGCTCTGCAGCAGGCTTCGATCGATCGAAGCTCCTAGCTCGTACATCGACTAACGCCGACGCTCGACTCGAGCGTGATTATTTTCGCTTCGGCGAAATAGCGGTCTAAATCCGTGCACGACAAAGCAGGAAAATTACGCCGAGTTTAAGTGTCTTATGCGTTGGCGAAATAATTCCAAACGCAGTGCTGTATTATATATAATTTGTTTTTAATTTTTTACTTATTTTTTTGTTTCGACTTTTACTCGTTCGATTACTCTTGAATTCTTTAATTTTCTTTAATTAATAATAAGATGTTTCACATCTTGCAGCTGTTCACAAACAGCTGATTTTCTTCAATTTTTTCAATTTTCAATTTGATTTTTTTTACTTATTTTTTTGTTTCGACTTTTACTTGTTCGATTACTTTTAAATTCTTTAATTTTCTTTGATTAATTGATAAAGATGTTTTGCATCTTGCAGCTGTTCATAAACAGCTAATTTCTTTCAATTTTTTCAATTTTCAATTCGTTTTATTAATCAAATTAGTGCATTGAGCGATTATCGTTCGTTGTATGTTAATATAACATGATAAAAATGTCGACTTCCCTTAAGAAGACACACACTCATAGCCACGTATACATACATGCATTGATTAATATCAGATTTGAAAACATGCATGATAGTGCGTAGAATCTCGCGACGTATACGCATAGACAGCACATACATATTCTATGTATTATCGTACGCATATAAGCAAGAGAGAGAAAGATATCTCAACGCAGTCAATGCCGTGAGCTAAGCTGACTGCTGCTGCTTATGCTGTTACATTGCCTCGTGCGTATACGTAAACACAGTCATACGCGCGTGCGAGAGCGAGAGAGAAAGAGATACGCGCGTCGAGTCTCGGCAGCGGGCAGCAGCAGAAAGCAGTTCTGTAGCTGGCGCGGCAGCCAATCACAACGCGTAGCGCAAACCGACGCTGTATAGGCAGTTCTACTACCAAATTTGCGCTCGCTCGGACGGACGGATGGACACTCGGTTTTTACGGGTTTACCCCTGACACCAAACGCGAATATAGATGTTTCACATCAAAAATATCGTTTATCTAGAATAAAGTTGAGAAATAATATAACGCGAGCCAGTGCGCGCGCAAGTGAAAATGTGCAGCGTCGCGCACGCACGCATTATCTTGGTTATTTTTGCAGGCAAAGTCGAGTGAGCAATAATAAATTTGCGAAAAACGTCACGGAGGAACGGCATGAGTATACAAGCTTGACAGTTGCTGCTGCAAGAGAGCTTGCCTTTTATATGTTTGCCCTCCCTCTAAGCCTCGCGCTCGACGTGTCGCTACGCGGGAGCACCGACGACAAGTCCTCGGGCTACTCTGGCCGTGTAACGGTTGGCAGCAAATAAATAGCTATAATATTGTACAATGTCATTATTCTCTGTGTGAATGAGCCCCCGAGTTCCCAATTATTCTTTATATAGGTGCGTTGGTGGATCTACGACAAGACGGACTCACGAGAGGAAGGGACACGCTTGGCCGACGAGAGGTCGTAGGTCGAGTAGTAAGTGTTAGGTCACAATTCAAAATCGTGATAATTCTTTTTTTCCAAAGATTAGACGAGTGCAAATATAATAGTCTCATTCTTATAATTTGAGTCAAACTCCTAATTTTTTTTTCTTAATTTGGAAAAGTTTAATTTTAATTTGCGATTGAACTATTACTTAGCTATGATGGTAATGAAATCAAATATATTCCGACAATTATTCAGACAAACTGAAACTTTTTTTCTAACGATAAAAACACTAAATTTGAGTAGAATGATTTAATAGTGATCCTGTAAAATTGATATTTGTATGAAAAAATCTTACTCATTACTCTACTTGCCCGGCCGTCAAGATCAATAACGAGATATACAAACTCGTTATTCATGTTTCAATGTATACAGGAAAAAGATTTATATAAGTGTTGAAAATGGTAAATGGTCTTTCTTCAACATTTAAAATGAATTTTCTAATCATATATTTTGTAAGAGCATACCATACCTGTATGAAAATGAAGACAACATTTGTAGTGATCACAACGAATTTTTTTTATAAGAAAAACTTTTGTTAAGACATGCGTTTCTTAACTAATAAAATATGTTTGCGTGTAAAAAATACACTGTCCCCCATATAGTATGGGGAAACATTAATTAGACAATGGTTTCGTAGAAAAATAACGCGAAGAAAATAAGTCAAAATTAGGGTCTCTTGGTATTGGACGGGTTAAGATGAACGGTTTCAAAAGTCTTGTATTGATGGGCTCAGAATGTTTCTACAAGACCTTCTACTAACGTGAGAAGTGAAATAGCAACTACAAGAAAAACTGGTTTTTTCTATTCTTTATTTGTTGAAATCAATTAGTGCATTGATGATTGAATTTTATTATAATCTATATATCTGTGAAAAGCTTGGGAAGACCTTTCGAATGGTATTTTTAAAATCCTGATACTTCCAGGACAGTTCAAAGCACGATAATTTGTCTTCTTACGTCAGCAGTGTTTATCCGCAAGAATTTGTTTAATAGTTAACGTGAGGTTCTAAATAATGTTTGAAGACAATAACATGGTATCGAGTGATGATTTTAGTGATGAAAGTTTAGAAATCGTATGAAAGGAAATACGAAAAATTGCCAAAAATGTTACTTTTAATTTGTTACCGGACGTTTCAAAACGATTCTACACTAAAGTGGATAACAAATTCAAGACATGACGAACAAAGACCACAAAGATCAATGCAAAATTCTGAAGACGTTTCCGAATACATTAAGGAATAATAAAACTATTTTGATGCTCTGGATTGAGCTAAAAGACTTCAATCGAAAACCTAAAACGATCAAATTTCATTAAAATTTGACAAGGAATTCAAAAAAAATTTTTCAAATTTTTTTACCGGAACCATGGGGTTCTAGGAAACTTGTTTGTTAAAAAAAGCATTTTTCGGCTCTAGAAGCTATTGCCTTTAATTTAAAAATCTGAAAAAATTTGAGATAATCTTTTCCAATGCGATGAAAAACTGAAAAAATTCCCGAGTACTTCATCGGCTGATATCGCCGTGTCTCGATTTTTTGAATTTTCAATGATTCCATCTGAAGGCTTTAAACAATTAAAAAATCTGAAAAAATTCAAGGTTGTTTTAATTGTTAAAAAGTATTTTTATGAATTTTTTCAGAGTTTTTAATTACTTCGTGTCCTGAGAAAAAATATAGATCGAAAATGAACGTTTGTACCCGAAGTGGGGGGTAGGAGGGGGAAAGGAGTCTAAAATTTGGTTTTTGGGACCTTTTTACCATGTACTATAACATACCAAAAGTGCGGTGACATACGTGCGCACGGTTTTGTAAAAAAGTATTATTTTGACCCGTATGTTTAATACTAAGCCGTAAACACTAAATTTTGGGAATAAACATTAAAAAAAAAAGGGATTAAATGATCGAGATTTATTTCAAGTCTTATGATAAAGTTAGAATTAGAAAAGATCGGGTAAGAAGTTAAAATGGTCAGAGGGGATGAACCGTAGTTGAATAAAAAGGCCGCGATTCAGAGAAATCGGCCTTGTTATCCGGGGAGAACCGACCCGTATAGAGCTCGTGCAAGTGTCGAAATCTCAGATTCTTACTACAATCTAAGTCAAGTTCAAAAGTTATTCAGAAGTACTAAAATCATCTTTAAAAGTTAAAGTGTTAATAGTTTTTGTGAATTAAACTCTTTGCTACGCGAGGTCTCAAGTGGTTTTAGCTTCTCCTCTGAAGATCATTGATTCTCTATCGTCCGGGGTAGCGTACGAGAGGGGCATCATCGAGCCAAGAGGAAGCCAGTCTTTTAGTGTGAGTTTCAAAGTCGAGTTAAATAAATTAATGTAAGTCATTTTAAAAATAATAAAAAATTGTCAACGTGTTATTATTTCAACCCAATTCCTAACCACTTCTGCGAGAAAGAATTTAAATAGAGAGGATGATATGATTAAAGAAATGTAAAAAACACTATTCCAAAAGAGCATGTAATCGCTTTCCGAGTATCTGTATCGACTGGTAGAGGTTGACTTTATTTAACGGCTGCAGCAACGCTGCAGCAAAAGCAACTTGCTAAGGCTGGTGAGACTAAAATTAAGTGTGTTGGCCACGTCCAGAAGCGTTTTGAAAAATAACATAAAGATCGGAAAATTCGTTTCAAGGAGACAACAAATCAAACATTAAATTGTGATATACCCTTTGCTATGGGGTAATAAATTTATTATTTTTAATGAAATATTGTCACTGTTGTTGACTGAGAAGCAAGGGAACACGAAATAAAGTTACAATGCTCGAGTGAGTTTCACACACAAGATTTTATTACAATTATAAGAACTTAATACTATTGAAACAAAGCTTACAAGCTACTTCGGCAGATGTTGTCGATCTTCAAGGCTGGTAGTGCCGTGTGGTCGCTGCGGCTAGGCTGTTGCTAGGGTGTCACTTTGCTGCTGCTTGGCCGTCGGTCGCGGCTACCTGGCTGGTGGTGGCGGCTGTTGAGCTGACGGTCGCGACTGCCTGGCTGGTGGTGGCGGTGGCTTAGCTGCTGCTTGTCCAACGGGTAGTCGGCTGGTGCAAGCACTTGCACGAGCTTTATTGTTCGTGCTTAAACAATGAGGTGGTTCGGCACTCACGACTGTATGACTACAGTTACAATAAAACTAACGCGCTGTTAATAATTCTCTATTGTTTTGTGCCAATAACAAGTATGTTTAATTCGCAATTTAAAGTATCTCGGATTCTTTAGTTTAGTTAGTTTTTAAATGGTTTTTTATTTACAAAATTATCTCTTTATACATTGTGTAAAAAAACACAAACGATAAATACACGCAAATATTAGTATAAAAGTACATAATGTAACACGGTTACTTCGCTATACTTGAATCTTGCTGTGTGGAGGGCTGAGACGTTTTCAATAACTGATAATTTGATAGTTAAAATGCCGATGCAGGGAAAAACACAACATGTGAAAATCTGCGTGGCTCGCGTGTCGTAGTATATAGGTCTGGTTACGTTGGTCTCTCTTTCTTGTTGAAGTAGCTTAAATTTCTAAGTAGCTTTTGGTCGATCGGTGACAAGCCAGTATCGTTATATAGTGGGATGGACTCCTTCTCTTCGCAGCTTGGAAATTTTTTGTTCCTGCAGTGTCTTTTGATGTTGTAGAAGAGATGTTGATTACTTTTATCAATAAACAGGTCATTTTCATTGAGGTATTTAAATGTTTCTGGAGGTACAAATCCTGATTCACAAGCGCGTCTATGATATCCATCGTTCGGAAAGTAGGGTCCCGAGATCAAATTATTGAGAGTAATTTGCATGGAATTTTTTATATTGTTTCTTATTAGCTTCACTATGAATGAGTCAATTCTTGGGATTGACGCCGCGCTGTATAGGTGGCGGTTGCTAATTCTCTTCATGAAGTCACTATCTGGCGATCTATACAGGCCTGTGCAAGCACGTAGGACTTTTCTCTCAAGGACTCTTATTCTTTCCATCAGACTGACGCTAATGTTGAACCTTATCGGGCAGGCATATGTGATGATGGGGCGGATCGGGCTTTGGTAGGCGATTAGTTTTGCCTTAGTGTCCAAAACATTATTGCTGAACAGAGGACTAAGTGCTCCGTAAGTTTTATTGACTTTTTTTAATTGCCCGATAATATGAGTATCGAATTTTAGCATATCATCCAAATCAACTCCCAGGTATCTCACAGTACGTTTGTGAGGCACTCTTGATTCGCCATCGGTGTCTAGGATATGGAAGTCCTTCCATGTCTTTCGAGTGATATTATATTTACCCTTAAGCTGAGATCTAAACAATATCGTTTCGAATTTGTTCACATTTGTATGCAACTTCCATTTGGCGAAGATGTTTTTAATATTTTGGAATAGCTCTTGTAAGGTTTCCTTTATTTTGATGATGTTTTTGTTTGCGACGTAGATAATCAAATCATCCGCAAAGGCCATCGAGTATGTCTTATTATTACTGTTAATATTTAGGCTATTGATGATTTTCGATGTGTACATGTTAAAAAGCATTGGAGAAGTTACCGTGCCTTGCTGTAGTCCTTTGGTTATTATGTGATGAGCTTTACCATCGTGGCTCCCCATCTTGACCATGAATGATCTGCCTTTTATCGAATTGCTAATGAGCTTCAGCAGGCCTAGTGGAAGCGGTATTTCACTCAGTCCGCAGATCAATCCTTCGTGCCACACTGAATCGAAGGCTTTCCTCAAGTCGATTAAGCAAGCACCTATCATATGGTTGTCGTTCAAGTGCCATTGTATATCTGCGGTTAGCTTGTGTAAGGCGTGTATTGTAGAGTGCTTACTCTTAAAGCCAAACTGCTGTGGTGGGACTATATTGTCTTTGTAGTAAATTTTTTTCAATGAGAGTTGTATGACTCTCTCAAAGATTTTGCTCATGGATGGTAGTAGGCTAATTGGTCGTAAATTGTCTAGGTAGGTAGGTTGATCAAGTTTTTTCTTCAGGATAATTAATTTGTCAATCTTCCAGCTCTTTGGAAAATATCCGTTATTAAAAGCGTTGTTAAATAAGATTGCATATTTAACTATAACGTCAGGGGGAAGATTTTTCAGAGCTATGTTAGGAATATTAATCCAGCTCGTGGACGTTTTACCTTTCATTTTTTGTATTAGTTATTTATAACATTAAAGCTGGCGAAGCTGATGTCGTTGTGCTGCAAGAGCGGACTTAAAGCTGTGCTGATACTGTTGAAGTTTAATAGAGGAGGCAGATTGTTGAGTTTATTCGAGATTTCCATGTAGCTATTGTTTATAATATTTTCTATAGGATCTTGCGAAGGTGGGTCCTTTTTATTGATGCTGCTGAAGAATCTGCTGACAGCCACTGGTATTATCTCCAAGTCCGTGATTATTTACCAAATCATGAATTAGATAGTGTTCCTCAGGTTTAATTAGTAATTCGTTGATATCTAGATTAAAGTTGCCTTTATATCTGAAGAATCTATTCAGCGATGGAAAAAAATTTGCTGAGTCCTTATAATTAATTGTTTTCAGTTGATTGTCCCAGTTGTTCTTGGTCGCTCTATTGAAGGCGTTTTCAATTGCCTTTTTAGTTACTTTCATTTCTGCTTTGAGTTGCGAAATCTGATGTGCGATTCTGGGGTCTCTCTTGCCGATTAGACGGTGTATTTTAGTTTGGATTTTATGTTTTTTGTTGACTAGTCGTTTTATTTCATAATTAACTATTTTGCTGAGGACATCAAATGGCTTATACCGTGGGGTGCTTTTGCTTCGAGCATCCGGACTGCAGATTCTGAATGCTCGCATTGATTTCTTCATTTGATAAGTTCTTGTCAATTGGCAATGTAAAGTTCTTTTGTTGCGACAGTTTTCTTGAATTTTTGCCAGTTGGTTTTTTTATAGATAAGAATATTGTTGAGTTCATTAGGTGCTGTAGCAACTTCTTTGGCATGCAATTTTAGAATGCTTTCAATTGCTCTGTCTGTCATGAATCTGCTTGCCTCTCGAGTCCGAAATAGAGTCGCCCCAAAGTTGGTGGCGCGCATTAAAATCGCCCAGCATGATGAAAGACGCGTTACTGTTTGCGGATACGAGTGAATTGAGTATCAGCGATAAATCTGGCTTAATATTGCTGCTCGGGACAGGGGGGGGGCATATATGCTTATAACTATGATCTGTCTATTATCCTTAAGGAGTATTTTAACAATTGTATTTACCATAAATGCTGTCTTTATTGAAGGGATAGATTTATGTTTGAGGCAGTTTTTGACTAGCACAGCTGTGCCCCCTCCATTATTGAATATTCTATCAGTTTTAAACATGTGGTAATTTTTAAAATATATTTGGCTTTGGTCCTTCATTCTTGTCTCTGACAGCGCTAAAATATCTGGTTTATGTTCTTCGATAAAGAGCTGTAAATTGTATCGTTGATTATAGCTAAAAATAGAGTTAACAATTAGTGCTTGAATTTTTAGTGAGTTTATGCCTGGGTTATTAGTTGTTCCTATTTTTCCTTCCATTTTATTCCTAAATGATCTGCTATTGCATCAATTTTTGCTGAGTTACTGTGAATTTCAGCTTGCAGTTTTTCGTTATGATTCAGTAGAGTATTTTTGAGATCTTCACTCCATACCTTGAATAAGTCTTTAGTCATAAATTTTGTATAGTCAATGCTTACTGTTTGTGCTTTTTCTGCTTTTTCTGCGCCTCTACTATTCCCGGGCTGAGCTGCTGCAGATGCGTACGAGGGGGTCGGCAATATTCCTTGTGAGCTCGAGGCAGTGTCTGCTGAGTAGTGAGTGCTTTGGGGCGGTGCGTTGGGTTTGGTGGCGAAATAATTGACCAAGAAAGGGCAGCCTAAATAAGACGCTGGGTGCCCAAATTTCCTGCAGTTCACGCACTGCAATTTACTTTTGTCGTTATTGTCCTTTGGGATGTCGCAATTTTCTGGCTCGTGGGACTTCCATTTTACGCATCCATAAGGCATATCACAGTTCGTTGCTATGTGACCTGGCAACTGGCTGTTTTTGTACTGCGTGAGCTTTTTGATGTGTAACGTCTTATGGCTCGTTGGGTAGGCTAGTGAATCCGTGAAAAACGAGCGAGCGCGATAATCGTAGGTTTTTGGTTTCAGTAGCGTCTATTTGCTTCTCGCGCTGTGATTGGTCTACGCTAGGCAGTGTCGAGTGACTGCTTGCGCGCTTCTGCTGTGACACGCACAGCACGGGCGAGCAGTACTCGGCAGTCAGCACTCAGCGCTCATGTTTATGAAACGTACAATGTAACGCCGTGTATCTCTGCGTCTCTGTCTCTCGCTCGTGCGTTGCGTTTTCATGCGTGTTAATCGATCAAATAATAACTCAAGTTATTTTATTGTATAGCTTCGCGCACATGTCTACACTCGTAAATCATAAATCGTAGTGTTCTGGTAGACTAATTGTTATAAATTTACGTAAATATAACTACAAATTTGTTGGTGAAGGATGGTAATATGTCTATAAATTTCACGCGAAGTCTATAAAAGTTGAAAATTAAATTCCATAAAAAGAGCAGATATTACATTTTTGGTAGTTTTATATGTTATGCATTGTTTGTCTCGATCAATCTTAATCTTTTTAGCCGTGTTCTTTTTTTATTTATTGTTGGCAGTGCTCTGGCCAGGTTGTTTGGGTGTTCAGATAACCTTTTGTCGTATCTTCGGTAACTTGCTTTGATTTCCTCCTGCACTGAACTTATTTTAAGGTCTTTTAGGATGAGGTTGTTAGGCATGTACCAGGGTGCGTCAACTAAGCTTCGCAAGGTTTTATTCTGGAACCTTTCGATAATATCGATGTTCGTTTTTGATGCCACTCCCCACATCTGGTGTAGCAGTGACTTTGTCTGCTACAAGGGCTCGTAGCCCTTTCGTAATGCCCTGGCTCGGCGATGTCCCTTTAGCTCTCCAAGAAGACCTAGACGACATCACCAACAACAACAAGCAGACGCAACGACAAATCATATAGGCCTGCGCAAGAGCACACGACGCTTGACACACATACGACATACGTACACTTGTGACAGACGAGGCTACACCGACGCCGTACGACACCTGGCGACGGGCCCAAACATCACAACTTGTGCCGCGTGCTTCAAAAGGCACTGGCTCGCACGCGACGCAGAGAACACAGAGAGATTAGATTACTCCGAGCTACGAGAGATTACACTCGCATCATCGTGACTCTCGTGCTCTCGACTCTCTGCCATTTTCTCGCACAGAGATACCATTAGAAAAGTTGTGTTTGCCGAGTAATCGTGAGTGCTGCTGAACTCGAACAGCCTCGCGATTACCCTTACAACGACCAAATAATTTCCGTCGTTATCGTGATAAGTGAACTCGCGAGTGCCACCCTTCGCCACCCGAGTTCCCGTCGACAAATCCAGTTAACTGGTCAAGCTGCTCTTGCGGACGTCTGCGCCACGGCCAACCATCACCAGGCAACATCGGTCATCATCAGCCGGCGAAGACAGAAGAGCGCACTAGATAAGTTCTATTTTAAGTTAGCCTAGGTATCGTCAAGCCAGTCGTATTTCGCGACTTCTAATCTAATTCCCCTTTTTTGACCTCGTGTACTGAACTCGCACCTTGAGCGAGCCTCGTGGCCGTGCAATTGTACAATTAACCAGTGAGGAATAGAGTATAATCTGACTTGCGCATTTATCAATTATAATTTATTATTACTTATTATTTCCGCTTTAGCGGTGGCGCCCATATTATTATACAATACACAGATCTTATTTAATTTAACCATTGATCATATGTATTTTATTTCATTTGCCCCTTCCTTCCTCACACTGGATACCGTATGTCCACACCGGTTTGAGTTTATGAGAGATAGATACAATCGGAGTTTGTTTTCTAGTGATAATTGCGATCTTTTTCCCAGAAGCCAGTACATCTTTTTGACCTTGAGATTCAGATGCATCCTCTTGTTCCAGATGTGAGGGCGCCATGTCAAACGACGGTCCAGATACATACCAAGATATTTAACTTGGTTTTCTTGTGGTATTACTTTATCATTTAGTTTGATTGGAGGACATGTATCCTTCTTTAGCGTAAATGTAATGTTGACCGACTTAGTTTCGTTGACGCTTATCCTCCAGGTTTTAAACCACTCCTCCATTCGACTCATGTAGCTTTGCATGATATCCGCGGCTAAGATGTGATCTGTATTCGTATAAAGCAATGCTGTATCGTCAGCATAGGTGGCAATGGTGATTTTTTGTTCCGTCGGGAAATCTGCTGTGTACATAAGGTAGAGGGTTGGTCCCAAAATACTACCCTGTGGTACTCCAGCCTCGATGGGATAGAATGCAGAGAAGTGATTTTCGCATTCCACCCTGAAGGATCTATCACTTATATATGATTCCATAAGTGCTACCATTTTGCTGGGCAAACATTTCCTCAGTTTATGTATGAGTCCCTTGTGCCAGACCTTGTCAAAGGCCTGTGAAATATCAAGGAACACTGCGTTACAAAATTCATTCCTTTCAAATGCAGTCCTGATCAGTGCAGTGATCCTATTTATTTGCTCAATGGTGGCATGCTTCTTACGAAACCCAAATTGATAATTTGGAATCAGCGTTTTTTCTTCGATAATTTTATGAAGCCTCTTTGCGATTGTGATTTCCAGGATTTTTGCGAGGACTGGCAGCAAGCTTATGGGTCTGTAAGATGTTACCTTGGTAGGGTCTTTTGCCGGTTTAGCTATCAAAATGATTTGTGCTATTTTTAGTTGCTTTGGGAAGTATGAGAGCCGGTAAGACGCGTTTAACAGGATTGTTATGTGTCTTACTGCCTTTGAGGGTAGCTCCTTGAATACCTTTCCAGAGATTCCGTCAAAACCTGGAGCTTTCTTGAAATTTAGGTTTTTAATTATTTCCGAAAATTCATTAATTTTGACCGAGATCGGCGCATTGTTTAAATTGTCTTGAGGTGGGCATTCAGCCAGAATTTCATTTTCTTTTTCTTCGGCGACCATTCTATCGTGTGGAGTGAAAGTTTCTTTCAAGTGTGAAGCAAAAAGATTTTCCTTATTCATAGGCGTTCTCGCCCATGAGTTATTCGGGTTATAAAGAGGAGGAATGTGCTGCTTGGGTCTCTTTAAATGCTTTGTAGCTTTCGAGAGTGAATAGTTAGTATTTTTATCCGCCGTAAGATTTTTAAGGTAATTATTTACACTATTATTTTTATGCTCAATCAGCATTTTCTTTAAGTCTTTGATTGCTTTATTCAAATGATATTTGTCGGCCGGTGTTCTCGTTTTTTGCCAAACTCTACGCAACCTTCTTTTTTCTCTGATTTGTTGCTCGATTTGTTTTGGTAGGTAAATAAGCTTAGGTTTATCTTTGATCGTTGGGGTTGCCATATCTAGAGCGTCAAATATACAGTTGTATAGGCCTTTAATAGCATCATCGAGGTCAGAGTTGCTCTTTAAGCGCTTAATTTATCATCCATCTTAATTTATCATCCATTTGATGTTTAAAAATACTCCAATCTGTATTTCGATTATAAAGAAATCTTTGACTCTTCTTGGTAAGGAATTCCTTTGACATATGAATTATGATGGGAGAGTGATCTGATGACAATTCTGCACAAGACTGCATCCTGCAGATGACTGGATTAATCCCTCCAGTAACAGCGAAGTCAATCAGATCAGGTATTTTATTCATATCCGTTGGCCAATAGGTGGGCTCTCCGGTTGAGAGCACGGAGAGATTGTCCTTTCCAATAGCAGAGTAGAGAGCACGTCCTTTTGGGTTTGGAGTATTCAATCTGGAGCCCCACCAAGGATGTTTAGCATTATAATCTGCCGCAGCTAAAAATCTTCTTCCAAGTGTTTTAAAGAAATTAGTGAACGCTTCTTGATTTATATTGTACTTTGGAGGACAATAGACAGCTGCAACCGTAAGCGCTCCCATCTCGTCCTCTATCACTACGCTAGTTGACTGTAGAAAATCCTTTCGGTATCCCTCGCCTTCGTAATGCTTCAACGAGGCTTTTATAATAACAGCCGTACCTCCGTGAGCTTTGTTATTTGGAAAATTTGTCTGGTATACTTCGTAGTTTTTGATTTTTAGGAAATTTTTATCCGTGAAATGTGTTTCAGAAACTAATAAGATGTCCACATCATGTTCTAAAAGAAATGCTTTAGTTTCCTGATGACGCTGGGCAAGCCCATTAGAATTCCAGGCAACAATTTTAAGCCCCATTTTGATTTGTTGGGCGGTTGCTCGGTAGTAAGCTTGTTATCAAATTTATGAGTGAGTCCAATCTTGACATCATTTGTACCATGATTTCCTCAAGTTTATTTACTCTCGTGTTGATGTCATTATAACAATTGTTATTTTGACTGCAGTTGTCACCTGCATATTCTCTTCTGCTATTAGCATTAGTGCTTGATGCGGCTACTTGTGAGAACGTTACTCCAGTCCTAATGTACTGATTTTTCCTATTATTATCGGCAACGATCATGTCCTGAGGTGTTCTCTGTCTTGACATCGGAGGGAATGTTTTTTCCTGAAGTTTCTTGTACATAGGGCAACCCCTGTAGTTGGCTGGATGGTTGCCTCCACAATTCGCACAGACGACCTCCGAAATTTTGCCCTGTATTGGACAATCCACTGTATCGTGTTCTTTAGCGCATTTTACGCATACAGGAACCTTGAAACAGTATCTTTTCGTGTGTCTAAATTGCTGGCATTTATAACATTGGGGGACTTCTTTTTTTTTGTATGGTGGCTCAAAGCAGACTACGTAATTTAACAGTCTAGTGACATTGAAAATTTCCTTGTTGTTATAGTTTGTCTCTAGATCAACTTGAAAGAGAGGCATCGGGACTGATCCGTTGTTTGTTTTCATATTGGCTATTCGAGTTACTACGCGTCCTAGCTTTTCGATTTCTTCTTTAATTTTTTCAGTTTTTACTGACTGGCGAACATTAAGAAGCACTACTCGAAAAGGTTTATACTGCTTTCTTTGATATGTGTAAAATTCAATTTTCCTCGCCTTCAATTTTTCAATGAGAGGAAGATATAATTCAGAGAGGAAAAACTGGATTTTCACTTGATTATTTCCTAGCAGTTTTATGCTATGATTATCTTTAGCAACCTCTTCCAAGAGCGTTTGAAGTGGATTTATATCCAATACTTTACATACGAATATCGGAGGAGGTCTTGCTCTGGGGGTAGCACTGATAGTAGTATTACTATTTGGATCACTGGCAGCATCTTTTACTTGCTGCTGCTGATCTGCGAGAGGACTGAATGGATTGGAAACCTCTACAGCTCCAAGCCAGTAGTTAGGTATGGTAGATTGTCTTTTTGAGGGAAATTCTGGTGAAACAGAAGCTCCTCTTTGCTTTCTTTTTTTAGAGTTCACCACCTAATAACCATTCAAGGTCTGGCCTTGGAGAGGGTGGGGCCCTTCAAGGGCTGGCATTTCGGAAAAAAAACCCGAGAGCCAGTGCCGGATTTAGCGAGCAAAACGAAGCGAGGATGTCAAGCTATTTTTCCAACTTCGCGAAAATCACTTGCTGCGGTCGACGCGAACTTATTTAGATGTTTACACTTCGGCGTCGTAACGTAGGCTCTGCGTGTATAAACTGCCAACCAAACCTTAAGCTCAAAATTATCAAAACTAAATCGAAAATATTTATTAAACTTGAATTCGTTTTGAAACGGAACTAATGTAAGTAGAGGCCGCGCAAGCGGCCTCGGCCCTCATTAAACGAAATCACAATTAATCGGAAAGTATTGACTACAGAATAAATCGAAAAATCAGTTTTATTAAAAATTGATTAAAATTACATAGAAAACAAAATCAGCTGTATAAGAACAGCCGTAAGATGTGTAACGTCTTTATGAACATTAAAAATAGAATTTAACATCAAACAATTCCAGTAAATCTATCTAAAATTCGAGTAATTAAATCAAAACAAAATTCGAGTAATTCAATTTAAAAAATTCCAGTAAATCAATTTACAATAGAAAAAAAAAGAAGCACTGCAAGATGTGTAAGTAAAGTCACATTTAAAGGTAAAAAATTAAAAAAATAAACAAATAAAATAAACCAAATAAAACGAAAAAGTATTTGACGTTGCACTTCTGGTGATTTTTGTATAATATGTTCGGACACCGGAAGTGCAACGTCAAATACTTTTTCGTTTTATTTGGTTTATTTTATTTGTTTATTTTTTTAATTTTTTACCTTTAAATGTGACTTTAGTTACACATCTTGCAGTGCTTCTTTTTTTTCTATTGTAAATTGATTTACTTGAATTTTTCTTGCGCTGACTCTCCCATTTAATTATCTGGTGCAGTGGGCTTTTAGTTTGAATAAGGAAGTTCATTCTACTTTCCGCGGAAATTTGGACAATAAATATTTTTGTTCGATCGCTGTTATTGTTGAACGTATCTATTTTAGTGATGGTCACATTCGGGATTTTCAATGCCAATAATTCGTTGGAGACTTCTTCGAGTGTGGTGTCTGTGCTCAGACCTTTGAGTAGAATTGATTGCGGTTTAATCTCCTCAGGAGTGAACGTGTACGAGCTTATGCTGGTTGCTTTCAGGGCTGCCTTGGTTTCATTATATTCCAAGAGTGAAGGTAAAACTATTTTACATTTTTTCGGACCAGTATTTTTGATCAGAAAGTTCGCTGGGCCGGCTTCGTTTAATTTGTCGACTATATTTTTTGTCGAGTAACCAGTTGTTATAATTGCCGGCACCATTGGTCTATGTCGTCTTGCTCGCCCTGGAGTTGGATTGTTTGCGAGATTTGACGTGTGTGCAGCTTCTGTTATTGTTGTTGTAGAAGGCATAGCGGAAGTCGAAGAGGCGATATTCACGTCCGAACTGGCGAGGGGAGAAATATCGTTATAATTATATTTTTTCTCACTCTTCATTGTAATCTTCTGGACTTGATTATCCGCGGGCTCGCTGATGGAATTGTTTAGATGATCCTCAGATTCCTTATTTTTTTTGTGCTAATTGACGTTGACTCAGAGTCGTTTTATTCGTAGTTTTAGGAACTTTAACTGGGCGGTATGTTAGCGATTTTTGCGATCCTTCTAGTTTCCTTTTAGTAATTTTTGTGCTTATCACTGGTTTAACTTGAGAAAAGGGTATCTTGATAGCATTTTCAGTGGAGTAATTTGATATAAATTCACTAAACTTCACTGAGATGAATATATATTGAAGAAAGTTACTTAAAATTATTGGTGAACAGCGACTATCGTTGGTGATCTCACTAGCTATAGGCGTGTTTACCTTTCAGTGGTTCGATCGAGACTGTCACGAATTCTCTATTACAATACTTCGGTGTTCAATATTTCGAGTGTTTGCGCACAGAGCTTCACCGTACCCGACTGTAAAGAATGATCTGCCCAGAGGCCTAATTTTTGTGCTCGTTATATACTAATTAAATCATGCATCTTTTCGGTGGGGGCACCTCTTGGTGGTTTTTCCCTCAATAGCTAAACTACTTGTTTTTTTGTTGCTAGTTGATCCGTGTCGCCAGGTCGAGCATGTATCGTTCAATTTACCCATATTTGGGCAAATCTTCTCGAAGCTTCGGTCAGGCTGTGATTCTAAAGTGACCCGCGTGTCAAACTCCCGGTGATAAGGGAACCTGAGAGTGCGCGAGCGACTATGTTTCTCTCTTTGTATCATTTTGAAGTAGGCCACGGGTTTCACCCCCTGTGCGTGTGTCGTTCCTTCTCTGTATTCGTGTACACAAACAAAACAACAGCCGTTCACTAGACGTTGGCAAATGATATTTTCTACTGCAACCAGAACGTCAAACTCCGTTTTTTCGTATTTTTTCGTTTTTCTCGAATAAAAATTGAACTTTAAGCCAAATAAACGAAATAAAACGTACCGGACCCTTATAAATTGATCCAACCTTTTTTAAAATACAATAACAATCAGTTTTGATTGTTATAGTTACTCCTAAAAACTCTTGTGTTACTGGTATAGCCCCAGTAACGACGATCTTTCGACTTTTTTTGCGATTTTTTGTGCATTTTCGATATCGTCCCGAATGCGTAATCTGTAATAAAAAACAAGTCTGAGACCGGTAATCGCTTTGTCAAGAAGTACACTTTGAAGGTACAAACGCTCATTTTGATCGAGCTATAAGGAAAAAAACGTACCGAGCTAAAACATCAGCCATTTTTTACACTCCTTATACTATTTTTCCATGCTATCGAAAATTGGCACTATCGATTCGTTCAAAAAATTTGAAAAAAAAACTTCTTATGTACGTTAGATACAATGTATAGTAGTTTTTGAGCTAGGAGAAGGAGAAGACTTGAAGAAGGTTTGTGGTCAAGAAAATAGAGACGGTTTCATACGATCCACTTTGCAATCTCGCTCTCGGATGCCCATGTTTAATACAAAAAAAGAATTTGCCGTTGAATGAAATTTGTATATTTTGTAGTAATACAATTTTTAATTCTGATTGCTTAAATTAAACTATGAAATAAAAATTGTATTTTTGATTGTATGTTTTTATATTCATTAACATAATATATTTTAGAATAAAAAAAGTACAGTTCTCGTGATAAATTGTCCGATACACTATTTGCATAATAAACTGTGAATATACTGAAATCTAGTCCGGTACGTTTTTTTCCTTACTAGACGTTTAAGACGCGCTCCGCGCGTATCAATTTTTTTATTTGTGTTTTGAGGTTAGTTTAAGATTCAGAAATAGTTCAGAAATAGTACGTTTCAAACGCGCTTCGCGCGCGTCAATTTTTTCATTCGAATTTTGAGGTTACTCAAGTACTAACTGTCTGTTGACAGTTAGCAGCACAGGCACTCGTATAGAGTCGGCTCGCGTCGGGCGTCGTCGTCAGTGTCAGCCAATCAGAGGTCGTTTTACGCGGCTTCACTTTTCGGCCGTTCTCTTTTTTATAAGTAGATAGCTCGATCAAAATGAGCGTTTGTACCTTCAAAGTGTACTTCTTGACAAAGCGATTACCGGTCTCAGACTTGTTTTTTATTACAGATTACGCATTCGGGACGATATCGAAAATGCACAAAAAATCGCAAAAAAAGTCGAAAAATCGTCGTTACTGGGGCTATACCAGTAACACAAGAGTTTTTAGGAGTAACTATAACAATCAAAACTGATTGTTATTGTATTTTAAAAAAGGTTGGATCAATTTATAAGGGTCCGGTACGTTTTATTTCGTTTATTTGGCTTAAAGTTCAATTTTTATTCGAGAAAAACGAAAAAATACGAAAAAACGGAGTTTGACGTTCTGGTTGCAGTAGAAAATATCATTTGCCAACGTCTAGTGAGCGGCTGTTGTTTTGTTTGTGTAAAAGATGAACTTTGAACACTATTCCAAAGTGATCTAAAATTTTTCGCCTACTTCGCTCCACCCTAGTGTATATGGCCGATTCTCTGTCAACTCAACCGGTCAAAATTTTTTTTCTATATCAAATACGATGAAAACATTGTTTGGGAAGTCAGGAATGTACAAAAAATTTTAGAGAGCGATGGGGGCCTTCTATCACTCTTATTTAGAATTCGATAGTTGGCCTTTTTCGCATTTTTCATTTATTTATCGAAGATCGCAAATATTTCAATAAACTCTAACTCAGTGTAGAATGACTCAAAAGTAAAAGTGCCCCGGAGGTTTTTTGTTGGCAATCGTCCAAATTTTCAGAAAAAATGGGTCTCGAAGCGATCTGAGCACTCTGGAGGCTTCTACAATAGAAATAATCGAGAAAAAACTAAAAACACAAAATCTAATCAAGTATGATCCGGACTTTCCTTTCCATGACTATTTAAAAAGCTTCCTCAACATGTCAACTACTCCCTTGTAAGTTTTTATAATGGTTTGAGCCTTGCTTTGCCCTGAAGATGCTAATATGTGTCGAAAAACGTGCAAAAAAGGCCCCTAAAGCAGAGTATCGCCTTAGATCTTTACATGTTACACATGCTAGACAAACTCAAACCTAAATCGTAAGTACATAAACTTAAAGAGCACAAAATCACCTTTAATTTGAGATACATAAAAAGTCTCTGAGTCCTCTAAAACCGAAGATACAGCTGTTTAAAGTTTCACTGAGAATTAAAGCATAAAATATGTCATTTTCATACACCAGTTGACGTGATACTTCAATGTTCAGTAAAACTTCAAATAGCTGTATCTTCGGTTCTAGAGGACTTAGAGACTTTTTACACACACCAAATTAAAGATAATTTTGTGTTCTTTAAGGCTATAGTAAATTCAAATTTTTTCAGCTTTCTCATGGTGCAGTCGGATTTTCCGATAATTTACATTTTCACCAGAAAAAATGGACTTGAAGGTCTATTTTCTACTTTTTCTTATGAAAATGTAAATTATCGGAAAATCCGACTGCACCATGAGAAAGCTGAAAAAAATTTACTATCGAAACTATATGTTTAATAATTTTTCCAGCCAAATCGCAATGTCATAAGAACGAGTTACAAGTTACAGCGAGCCGCGCAAGGCTGGAAATCGCCCCGAGCGGCCGAGCGCTAACTTAGACCTCCCGTATTTTCCTTCGTTTCCATCAAAAATACACTCTAAAAACTACCATACCCGATGTGAAAAGACCTCATCTTTAACAATAAAAAAAGCAAAAAAAGTGGCGTTTTTCGCGATATTGAGCTCTGAATGTTTGATGACAACTTTCCGGGTGAAAATGGAAAATTATGGAAAATCTAATGTCACCATCGGAAAGCTGAGGAAATTTCCTATCGAAATCATTAGTTAGTTATTTTTTTGAGGTGTGTTTTGATACTTTTACAGCGAGTTAGAAATTGAGTGATTTGACCAAAAAGGGCCGTGCGGCAGAGCGCTAGGGCACCTCAGGAAATTTGCCCCATTTATGGTATTTTATACATTATATTATATTATATACTTTATGGTGCTTTATAGTGGTTTCCAAGGCTCATTGGAATAAAGTAACCATAGGTTACTTGTGAGTTAGAGCTTATTGAAATATTTGCGAACTTCGATAAGTAACGGAAAAATGCGAAAAAGGCCAACTCTCGAATTCTAAATAAGAGTGATAGAAGGCTCGAATCGCTCTATAAATTTTTTTGTACATTCCTGACATCCCAAACAATGTTTTCATCGTATTAGACATAGAAAAAAAATTTTGACCGGTTGAGTTGACAGAGAATCGGCCATATACTCCCTGCAGGGGATGTCGCTGCAGGAATATATGACGGCCTAAAAAGGATCATGAGACTAATGCAGAATTTGGAAATGTTCATTGGCCTAAATTGCTACGAATTTTGTGCAGAAGCCAATAACACTGCATTAAGTTTTAGCAGGAAGAAGATGAGCAAAATATTGCTATAGAAGTTCAAATGTACGGCACAGCAATCGCAAACTAAAGGTTATCTATAGTTATCCCATAAATTTTGATTAAATAAACTTCAAACATGTTTTTCTCGAATCATTTTTCAACACTGCCGATATAATATCTCGGGAAATAATAAGTCAACCGATTATTCATCGAAGTATGTACTTGTTTTTCGATTGGTTCATTATTTCAATTTTTATAAACAATTTGCGGTGGAATTTTTGACAAAAATCGATTTTTCGTGCTTGGAAAACTGACATTTCAACAATTTTCACTTTCAAGCTAAAATCTGACATACTTTAATAAATAATGCATTTAACTTTAAGAGGTTATGTTAAGTTTTTTTCTAGATACCTATTTTTGAATAAAAATCAATAAAACATTTTTAAAACTACTTCAAGATATGAATTATTGGTCAACAAAATTACGGATTGATTGATCTATCCTGAGCTCCGCAATAAATTCCCGAAATTTTGTATTTTTATAAGATCTCAGAGTGGTATTACACCTTAAATGAGCCTGAATTTTAAAAAAAGAATTTTTTTGTATTAGGCAATGTCACCGAATTATTTCCGATTTTGGCCATCGGGAGGCAGCAGCGTCGCAACAAATGTCATGCGCAGATGTTTAGTTTTCATGACTGTTTAAGTCTGCTACTCTGCGATATCATAACCTTTTTTTATATGCTTGAGTTTCAACAGTAGAAAATAAAATCTTAAAAATGATCGGATTCACTGTATAACGTTTTAGTATAAAAAGTAATGTTTATTATAACCTCATTTTTATTTAAATGCAACGTGTATCATATAACCTACCTGTCAACAAGCTCAGCTTTTCTACCTGTCTATCTTGCACCTCTCTCTTTTAATAATTTATTTAATTGAATCATATTGAGACTTGCGTATTTACATTCACTTGCCATTTTGACAATAGAACTACTTCTTTGAGAATAATGTCCGCAAAACTATGGCTGTAACGCGTATGACATTTGTTGCGACGCTGCTGCCTCCTGATGGCCAAAAGCGGAAATAATTCGGTGACATTGCCTAATACCTTTGAACTTTTGAAGGCGTTAATTATACTGGTTGATTTTAAGAAATTGGTTGTAATATTATCAGTGTAAAATACATATTTATTATGAAACTGTCTTAACTTATTCATAAAAATCGATAATTTAAAAATAATTTTTCACAAAAATCACTAGCTGCAGTCGTTACGATCATATGCGGGGATAAAACAATATGTAAGAAAATGTAAAAAAATTAAAAATTGAGTGCAATAGATATTATAATCGTTAATAATTTTATACGTTTTTCGTTCTATTACATTATACAATTCAATATGATAGTTTAAACTTATATTTTTACTCTTTCTTGTAAGTTTCATTTTGGTCGGGGATGTTTTACATAACAGCTGCATATGAAACTCAAAATAATTATTTGATCAATAAAAAACTTAATATATTTTAAATAAAATTTAAGAGTTAACTATTACTTACAGTTTTTGACTGACTTGACAAATGAAGAATCGAAGGAGTAATTTTTCCCCAAAAATCTAATAGTAAATGAATAGTAGTGTTTTGATTTTCGACTGTAAATGTGAGTCTCGAATATTCTTCTAAATATAAGGTCCACAGCTATAAATTGAAAATTTTAAGGAAAATTTATTTGAATTTATAATGTAAATGTATCATTTAAAAGCTGAATTTAATATTTATCCTCAAAGTAATAAAAAATAAACATGCAAGTCGCAAATTATTTTATGCCTTATACGAGATTATTGAAGGTTACAAGAAGGTTTTTTTGTGTACAACATCGCCCTTAAATGACCATGAACATATAATTCCGTAAACTATAAAAAAAACTAAAGGCTTATTCGTATGTAAAATTTTCCGCTCTTTCCAAATCTACAGTAAAAAATGGAGGTCACCGTACAAAATATCAATTTTGGTTCGCTGTAGCTTAGAGGTCATGTTCAAGGTCAAATCCATGGTCACTTTTGAATTCCTCATCAAAAAATACGTCGGATAAAAGGTTTTAGATTTTTTTCTCCGCATATTTAGCCCGCTTTTAGGAGGTTTCCATACTTTTGTGACACCTTGTATTTGTACATGACTGTATCATATAAAATTGTATGTTGCATCTGTATAAACAATAGATCGGCTCACTTTGACCTCGAAGTTGAAATATCGCCTGGATACCAGCAGATGCTTCATATACAAATCTTCACAAGGAAAAAGTTGTACCTACGAAGTCCGAAAAGTGACTGGAACTGGTGTCCATAGACGTTTCAAGTTTAAAAACGTGGTTCTAAAATTTAGCAAAATCACTATCAAAATTACAATCATATTGTAAAATTCTAACTTTGCTCTGAGGGTAACATCTACATTGACAAGACGTTTTCTATTGTAATTTTTTGTGTAGAAACGATCCCCGTCGTTATTTTTGACCTAGAAGGGCAAGAAGCTCGAAAAAAATGCACTTTTTTAATATTTTTTTTGCATAAATTTCGAAAAATTAATTTTTAAGGGCATGTCAAATAAACGGAAAAAATTGACAAGATTTTTTGATACTGCCAAAGTTTAGGATTTTTACTGAAAAATCTAACGGTATATATTATTATATACTTTATAAAAAACCGAAAGATTGAAGAAGGTTATTCGTTTCTTCTAAGAAACGACCGAGTATAATTACTCATGAAAAAAAATGTTTTCATCCATCTAATAGGTTTTTGTCTCACCGATCCAAGGCCGTTTTCAGATTTTGCAAATTGAAAAGTTTCGCTGAGATAGAGCTGTTTTTGTACGATGCGGTTTTAAGCATAAAATTCGACAGTGATTTTCAAGAGTGATTTGGTTTTAGTTGTATAACCAGTGACAAATGTGTTATATATGAGTAAATAGGTGACATTTTAATTTGAGATTTAATACATTCATGTAAAAAGTTGATTTGAACATAATCAACTTAGTCACCAGTCACCACAAGAAACCAAGACTAGTGTGTACTAACATTCGAGTGAAACTTATTGAATTTTCTGATTAACTCAGCGTATTTCACTGGGTGGCAGTCAGGAATAATTAAAAAACTTCCTTGTGGGTCTAATACGTTGATTGCTCTTTTTTCATTGCTCAAAAAGTTTTAAGCAGCTTGAGTGATTTAAAATTATTGATATCTGCCTTCTGCTTATATGTATATTCCAGTAAGGAAAACAATTTTTTTTTCAATTGTTATTATATCTCCTCCACCTCCTCACTACTCCTCATTTTTTAAAAATAGCATTTTCCCTTGTTTTTTGGCCTTTTAAGTGTTGTTTTCACGTGTTTTTTAACCTCATAATTGTTCCTCATGTGGTACTCCTCCCGTACCTCCTCTGTTCCTCCTCCCGTTTCCTCTTTTTTCCTCCTCTCACGCTCCTCCTTGACCTCAATTACTCCTCAATCGGCACTTCTTTTCGCACTCATCTACTCCTCAATCTACACTCTCCCCTTTCCTATTTTGCTCCTCAGACTGTTTATGTATTGAAAATTTAATGAAAATCCGTTTACCACTTATGAATAATGTTAATTCAAGTTTTATTCTACGCTTTTTGTTCGTCATAAAATTGTAGCATTGAGTTAAATCTGTGTCAACAATATTTAAGAAGTAGATATAAGGTGGTACTCCTTAACTTATTTTTATAATAAATAATTTATAAATTATAAAATTAAAATTAATTTATAAAATATAAATTATCAAAATAATTAAAAGGCCTAATCCACTATTTCAAAATGTTATTGTTTATATGCACCACTAAAGTTGTTTATGTATACTCAATTTGTCATCGGTTATGCAATACCCTCTTTTCGAAAATTGAATTATCTTGCTGGACAAAAAATTTGTGTTATATAATTTTTGAACTAATTGTTTTGTTTAATTCTTTGTAGTGAGTCGCTTTATTAGCAGACTAATGTATGGTTATCTATTTCTTTTTTTGAGTCGCTTTATTAGCAGACTGAAGTATTGTCTAATGTATGTTATTTATTTTGTATAGTCACTGTATTAGCAGACTGAGGCAGTTTTATGTATTTATTTTTTTGTGTTACTTTATCAGCAGACTAAAGTACGGTGTTGTGTAAAATAGCGTTTGATATCACATCAAAAATAACATAAGCAACACTTAATTTTTTGCTATTAACAAAAGTACTATTGCACGCTACTATTTTATGGCGAAAAAATAATAGCGTAGAATAGAACTTAAATTAATACTTTTCTTAAAACGGAGGAAACGATATAACCCTTAATTGCCATAATATTTTGAATTATTTATACATAATTAATAAAAATTTATTTAAAAATAATTTTATCCAATTACAACATTAATAATATTTTCAAAATTATTTTATTTCGTTTTTATAACCATGGGGGGTTGGCGAGCGGAGCGAGCAAGGGGGGCGGAGAACCCCTAGTTACATATATTGGGGTATTTTGGTTTTTTTTCAACTCTTGGGAAGTAACGTTTCATCTTAAAATTGCTCTGTGTACTCGGAGAGAAATATCAGCGTTATATTTCAGCACATATGTCCACGGTACCATTATTAATTTTCATTTCTTTCAACTTAAATTATGTTATTTCTTATTCAGACGAAGGAATGCCCTTACATCAGCTCGCCTTGAATATTCTCTTTTTTAGATAAAAGAGTCCTGCTGTCTTCAATTCGCGGTTAGGAAATTTTCATTGATCGGCTGCCTATCTCAAAATCTGCGCAGGTTTTTTATCTCCAAACCACGTCCATTGGCAAATCTCCCACCACGCTACCCACATGAACATCAACAAGACTTCGCTAGCCGCTGCCTGTGATGGTTTTTTTTTTTTTTTTTAATGGGAGCGATGGGCTCAGTTTATTTGAAGAGAAAAATGTATTACAATACATTTGTGTATTTCTGCTACATAAGTTATGTAGGATAAGAGGTGGAAAAATAAATATAAAACACAGAAAGTGTGATAGACCCATCGACGTCTCCTTCTGCCCCTGTTTGACCCCCGCGGGACCGCCGTTGGGCATTACTTCGCGGGGAGGGGCTGGGCTGGTGCACCGAGCTCGTCACGTTTGCACTGTTTGTTGTTTCGTCTTCTTCATGCCGCGTCGTCCGTGCCTGTGACCCTCGACGAAGTGAAAACCGACTAGGTTTTCAACGGGCCCCGGACTTCGACGACAGCCAACATCGCCGGCCTTTTGTCAGCGCACGCGACGACTTACAGCCAAGCAGCTTCGTAGGTCTTCAGCATCATCGTCGCTCAACGACAGCCTGCCAAGCCAGCTTCGTCAGCTACATCAACGTCGCGAGTCCAGCCTACTTCGACTTCAACCGACATGGAAAACTTGGAACTCAGAGCCTTCGCAGCAACGAGAACAATCGAAGATCTTTCATACGGCAATTGGCGCGAGACGACAACAGCGTAAGTCGATTTTCTCTACCCGCTCGCCTGCCAGTCGGTTATTGTAACTAAAACACATTAATACAGTGCGTACGTATGCAATGCTTTTGCATAATTTAGCTTCTGTTACACGAAAATTGGTACGCTCTTCGGCTGTTTCCCAAAGGATTCATCACCTTCTCACAGAGAAGAAAACGACCAATTTTTCGCGATAGATTTTCACGCACTGCATACATACGCATAATCTTATTTTGCACTAACTCGCGTAATGGCGGCTTTGCAACTCTTTTGTTGTAATCTTTGTGTCGTGCTGTGATCGTCTTTCAAAGGGTTCACCTCCTTCTAACGATACAGGTACACACGGCCATTGAGAGCATCATCAGGGCGCATAAGTCTGCAGTCCCCTGTCTACCTAAAGAAAAGAGCATAAAAAACGCGCATCTCTTCGCGGTAATTTTCGCGGTATCGTCGTGCAAATTTCACGTTTCACCGATCGTCGAAACAAAAGCGCGCCAAATCGAGCCGTTACAAGAACGTACGCGTTTCCCGGCATGCGCGAGTTTCGCCGAATCTAGTCGGCCCGCGCGCAGACAGTTCGCACAGCGGCACAGCATCGGTAAGCGGATCACGTGACCACGCCTCGCTCGCCTCGTTCGCACCCGTCTCTCTCTCGGCCCGCGAACTCGTCTGCTACTTCGCGTACGCGCTTCGGTCACTTGTATACACACGTACACCGAGCTTACGATCATGGCTACGCCGACAGACCTAAACACAGGCGAAGAAGCCGCGGCTTTTATTTCGAACGACAAAGTACTACGCTCGCCTATCACGCTTCGATCGCGTACGCGCAGAATCAACGATGAAGCTGAAACACATACACACAACGGCATCGACACTCATGTCATTACACACGACGATAAATTTCGCTCTAGCGAAAATCACACTCCTACCGAGATCTTCCAAGACGCGTCATCTCTTGATATTCATGTGTCTACATCGCCGAATGACAAGTCCACCGACCGCTCTCTCAGTCTTTCTAGCCAGCGCGAAAGCGATAGGCTCAAATTGCAGCAAATGCGCGAACAACTGCGGCTGGCACAAATGCAATTACGCGAAGCTATTAGACCCCCCACGGTATCACAACAAATATTGATACCACCTCCGATTGTCAATGCAGGAGACGGCACAATCAAAAAAATGCCGATTTCCAACACCGCATTAATACAACAATCCTTACGTGACGTAGGCTTTAAGCCACTTGGCAATTGCATAGAAACGGCAGCGCAAAGTAACACTGTCAGTTCTTCAGACGGTACCGCTGCTGCTCCACCTCTTCGCGGGCAAATGCAGTCTTCTAATCCACTTTCGTTCAGACAGATGCTAAACTTCCCGGTTGCTTCGCAACCCTCTCCTGCGATTACGCATACGACACAGAACATTCCTGCATCGCTGCATACAAACGTGCGATGCACTTCTTCAGCATCACAACCACGGTTACAAACAAGCGTGCAATTTGTTCCTGCATCCATGCAAAACGCGGCGCAGTCGAATACACAATACTCAGCTGCACCAGTACAACAGTTCACATCTGTACATAGGCAGCCTGCCACCAACATGACACAGTCGCAGTGGCAATACTCGTTACCGCCTACACAGCCGAGTACGCAAGCATCAGGGGTGCAACAAACATCTTTGCCGCAGCAAGACCCACGGCTCGTTACCCCGACTGCAGCCTCTTTACCTGCACAGAACATGACAGCTGCACAAAACGCCGCGCTGCGAAAGCTAGATAAAATGCCCGAATTTTACAAACACAGTCCTCAACTATGGATCAACTTGCTCGAGTCTCAATTTGCTGCGGCCCAAGTCACTTCGCAAATAGACAAATACTATCATTTGGCTACGAAATTGGGCCACGACGTCACAGCCGAACTAAAGCACTCCTTGCTTACTCTACCTTCAGGCATCGAGTATGATTCGTTAAAGTCCGTACTCGTACGTAAATACGTCGAAAATGATACGTCAAAGTTAAAACGTCTCGGTGAAAGCCTCAACGGCCCTCAAAACTGCTCACCCTCCGAGTATCTCATGCGTTTGGCTTCAGCAGCAGAAAAATGGATGACACGAGAAGCAGTTCTAGAAATTTGGAAGAAAAATATCCATCCTAGCATTTCGAACGGATTAAGCACAGTTATCACTCCAGAGAATGAAGCTGAGAATATCAGAAGAGCAGACGAGCTGTACGATACGTTCAATTTAAAGCCTCAGCCACAGCCGACTTACAACTTGCAGCTTGCTCCGATACAGCCTTCTTCACGAGCGGATTCGGACAAAACTTTTGACTTGTCCAAAATCGCCGAGACTTTAAACAAGCTTGAGGCTAAAATGGCTTCATTCGAAAAAAAACTTGACAAGCCTCGTAATAATAACAATACGAGCAGCAGCAAAAAGTACGATCGCAACAGCTCAAGCCAACACCAACAGAAGAAAGAAACCCAAGAAACCAGAGATACAGAAGGCATGTGCTACTATCATCGTCGCTACGCCGAAGATGCAAAAAAGTGTGTAGATCCGTGCATTTTGAGCCACTTAGTGCAGAAAAATTCAAGCAACGCAAAAAACTAATGCAGCCCACCGCAGCTCTGGAGACGGCAGCCAGTGGACTTTCTTTTAGTCTTCGCTTACACGTTTACGATCACCGAAGCAGATACACCTTCCTCGCGGATTCAGGCGCCGAATTTTCTGTGTTACCAGTATCTTTCTTTCCAGAAGCACAGCTCTCATCAGTCAAGCTCGAAGCAGCCAACAAGTCAATTATGAACACTTACGGCTTACAAACATTGCAACTGCAATTTAATCAAAAAAGCCCGTTCACATGGAACTTCGTCATCACAGACGTTCCTTACCCGATCTTGGGTGCCGACTTTGTTCATCACTTCGATCTCCTCATTGACCTCGGTCGAGCTGTCTTACGTACCCGTCAAAACTCAGTCTTCGCGCGTGGAAAAAGCTTACCTTCTCCGCCTCACAACATATCGTTGTTATCTCAATCTCATGCCTTTTACGATATCCTGTCACAATTTCCTACGACATACGATTCTCAATTTCGACAAGCTATCAGCGAAAGCACGGTACGTCATTACTTGCACACTGAAGGCCACCCCGTAGCCGAAAAAGCTCGTCGACTTCCCGCCGACAAGCTCAAAATCACCAAAGCTTACTTCGCAGACATGCAGGCTAAGGGCCTGGTGAAACCTTCAGATAGTCGTTGGGCGTCACCTATTCACATGGTCCCGAAAAAGGACGGGACGTGGCGTATTTGCGGCGATTACCGCCGACTTAACGCGGTTACAATCCCCGACAAATATCCAGTCAAACGTCTTCAAGATTTCTCTTCAATACTCGCGGACACAAAATTTTTTTCCACACTGGATATGCAAAAAGCGTATATGCAAATACCTCTCGCCTCTGAACACAGACAAAAATCCGCAGTTATCACACCGTTCGGGCTTTTTGAATTTAACGTTATGACATTCGGGATGCGCAACGCAGCGCAAACATTTCAAAGATACGCGGACTCTGCGTTCGGCGATTTGCAATTCGTATTTGTATACCTTGACGATATTTTGGTCGCTTCGTTGTCGCTCGACGAGCATAGAAATCACTTACGCGTAGTGCTAGAAAGACTGAGAGACTTTGGTCTGCAATTAAACCTTGATAAATGCCACTTCGGCCAAAACGAAGTAGAGTTCCTCGGATTTCTTATCAACGAGTCAGGCTTCAAGCCTCTGCCTTCTAAAATCGACAAAATAAGCAATTTCCCTCGTCCCACTACGGTAGACGAATTACGTCGTTTTCTCGGTATGATTAACTTCTATCATGAGTGTATCCCACACCTCGCGCAGCTGCAAATACCTTTACATAAGCTCATTCTCGGCAATAAGAAAAAAGACAAGTCACCGATCGCTTGGTGTGACGAATCTCTCGCAGCTTTTGAAGCTTGCAAACAGCGTTTAGCTGAAGCAGCTTGGCTGGCCTTTCCCGTTGACTCCGCGCCTATTCGCATCTGCTCAGACGCGTCCGGCACAGCAATGGGAGGCGTACTCGAGCAACAAAATAATCACGGGCAATGGTTTCCCTTAGCTTTCTTTTCGCGTAAATTCAATAACGCACAAAGAAATTATTCCACTTATGATCGCGAGCTTACGGCTGCGGTAGAGTCTATCAAACACTTTCAATACTACGTCGAATCTAGAAAATTCATCCTTGGAACAGATCATAAGCCCCTTTTGTAAGCTCTGGCACAAAAGCACGAGAAAGCTATCCCTCGTCGCGCTAGAGAACAAGAATACCTCTCTCTTTTCAATATCGAAATGGTTTATTTACCAGGCATGCACAATAATGTAGCCGACGCTCTCTCGCGCATAGAATCACTATATGAAATCTCTGCCATCGATCATGATACTTATGCAATGTTAAAGTGCATAAATGCATTTAAGCTCCCTACATCCATCGACATAGGAGAATTTTGTACCAAGCAAGCCGAAGATCAGGAATTAACAGAAATTTTAGAGAACCCTTTACACTCTCTAAAATTAGTTAAACTCACCTGGCCCCCTTCGAAGCAATTTTTTTACTGCAATGTACAGGACAATAACATCAGACCTTACTTGCCTAAATCACTTCGCTTCGAAATCTTTAATACTTACCACGGATTATCGCATCCAAGCGGCAGAGTCACAGATCGATTAATTCGTCGCAGTTATGTATGGCCAAACATGACTCGCGACATTACCAATTGGTGCAAATGTTGTTTGGATTGTCAACAATCGAAAATTTCCAGGTATAATAAATTACGCCCAGCGCAATTTGCTGCACCTGATGCCCGTTTTCAACATATTCACATAAATCTTGTAGGGCCTTTACCCCCAAGAGACGGTTACAGATTCATACTTTCAATCATTGACAGATTTTCTCGTTGGCCCGAAGCTATTCCTCTCCGCGACAGTACGGCGCCTACTGTCACGCAGGCGATATTTGATCATTGGATCTCCCGCTTCGGAACACCTTCTATAATAACTTCTGATCAAGGTAGACAATTCGAAGGCACAGTTTTCGCTGAATTTACTAAATTATTCGGTATCCAACGTATACGCACCACGAGCTATCATCCAAGCTCAAATGGAATGGTCGAACGTTGGCACAGAGACCTCAAAGCCGCTCTGATGTGTAGAACCTACACAGCTGATTGGGTATTTTCTCTCTCTACCGTCCTCCTCGGACTACGCACCCGAATAATCCTTCCCGAAGATGTGAGCCCTTCAGAAATGCTCTACGGCACGACTCTTCGTATTCCTGGCGATTTTGTTGGCGAAGTCAATAACGACACAGCCGAAATGAAAGAGTTTCAAACAACTTTCATACAACACATGAAGAACTTGAAACCAATCAAGTCTAAAACTAAATCTAAGTTACAGCTTTTCTATTTCACGGATCTTGAAAAAAGCACTCATGTGTTCAAGGCCGTAAAAGCTGTGAAACCCTCGCTCACTAGACCTTACACAGGTCCACACAAAATTCGTCACAAATACGCATCTCGTAGACACTTTGACATCGTCATCGGCGATCAAGTGAAGACAGTATCGATCGAACACTTGAAGCCAGCGCACTTTCTTCTTGGTGCAGACGTCAACCTCACTCCTCCTCTTCCTGAGGAACCTCCCCTCGATGAACGGAATCTTGTTAACGAGGATATTCCTTCTGACGTAGAACCTCAAGGCTCAGACGAAGTGCAGTCGCAAAGACCTCCTTCACCTATCGAAAATCATCAACACGATCAATTCGAATCACCACCTCCACCTCCGGTCGACACCGAGACTCAATCTCGTGCCGTCGTAATCACTACACCAACACCTGAGCCGGAGGCTACTTGTACGCAAAACACAAGAATTTTTACTAACCAAAATCACAAACGACAAAAACACATTCCAAACATTCTCAGACGAAAGAAAATTCTTTGCGTTACAGGAACAAAAAACTTATAGAAACTCTAGACGAGATTTTCGACGACATCAAGTACCGCTCACTCACTGCACCTAGAGGAATCGCTGATCAATGCACGGAAGTAATGGCAGATTTTCCTACACTCTCGTGTTACTACTACAAACATGAGTTACGACGCCGTGAAGCCTTATCACAGAGCAATGTCGGCCAGTCAGCGTTGGTCAAAATGGATCACAAAGTCCACTATCCGGTATTATTTACTTATGATAAACCGAATCTCGTCCTTCACATTAAGGGTCTGAGCGGCAACTTCAAAGAACATCATATTCAGGAGTTCCTCAAGCCCATCGATCCGAGCGAGTACACCCTCACGGCAGTTTAGCCTAACCCGACATCGAAGTGGACTGCTGGCAAGATTAACTGCGCATCATTGTTGGTATCGTGCAAAATTCAAACATTTGCAGCAGCCAACATGTTTAAATGGTCATTTGTCAATTCTAGTGGCAAAAAACACCAAGGCTATCTGAGAGTTGTACCTGAAGGGGACAAAAATTTTCATTCATCGTGTATCATCATTAAGCCACCTACACATTACACACCTCAAACACTCGCAAGTCCGTTCGTATGCAACTATCCCGCGACGATTCAACTTTTTAAGAGAATAGATATACGTACCGCGTTCAACACCGTATTAGCATTCTCGCTGCACCCTACGCTGGTAGACGCGCTTTTTACGTACTATTTCGATAGCTCGTGGCCTATAGATTTCGGACAAACCTCGTTCAAAGGCGTACTCGATATGTTCGATAAATACTCACCACATACGCTCATTTTCAATACCCCCAACGATTTCAACTCCGTATTATTAGTGAAAAAATGTTTACATAAAATGTACGAAGCAAGCCCTGGCAGGCGAGTCGGGGAAAGAAGTCGACTGCGTCGCCTAGACGTGACAGCAGTCGAAATGAATCAGCAATGCGTCGAGTTTATCTTTGATAAATATGAAATCGACTCATTCAGTCTCGGTACCACATTATCACCAGTCGATAAAATTTTATGTAAAGCTAATATTAAATGTTTAAAAGTTATAGATAATATAAAATTTAGGGGGGAATGCCTAGCAAACAGCGCATTACGCGAAGCGATAATCGAAAATTGCGCCAACCTGTGATTAGAATTAGTCAGTAAAGCTCTAGTTAATAATTTTTCATTAATCGCACTCGATATAATTAACAGTTACGCTACGGATTTTTACGTTGGCACAGTGTCGCTCTTCGAGCAAATTTTTTCTAACTGTAATGCTTTGGAACATGTCACAATAAGGTTTAAAAAACCCGACATCAGGCTAGAAAACGCGGACTTTAACCCGCAGATTCACATGTCACCAAAGATCAAATATTTAGATTTAAGTAACGCGATGTTTGTAAAATCCGTAATTCACCTAATCATTCCACGTATTCCTAATGTTAACATTTTAAAATCAGAAAACGTTCAGCTCAACGAGCACGTAGATTTTTCGCGACTGAACAACCTCCGATTTTTAACAATTAGACTCAATGTCAAACAACCACAGATTCTTAATAGACTCCCTAAGAGCCTAATTTCAGTAACGTTAAACTACGCCAAAGACGGTCCACAATTGTTCGACTTCGACATAATCAAATCGTTGCTAGAAATGAACATACAAATCTGTTGTCGCAATTTTATAATCGACGTACCCAAATGGGTGCGCGAACAAGGCAGTAGCGGTAATAAAACATTGTTCTACAACCAAATCGGAGACAACTTTTTCATAAGAAGAATCAGAGTTCAGTCTGCAAAATAGATGTTAAGTTGAAATAATTTTCCTGTTTCTCCTTTTTGCTAGTCTATTCGTGCCAAAACAAATCATGTTGCGACATGAATACACTCTTAAGTATAATAAGTAATAATTCAAGAAGTTAAATTCTTTATTCCAAAAATGGAATTTTGTTAAAAATTACCTTTAAGTTGTTTACATCACTTAGTCTAAGTATCAGATAATAAATACAATACATACTGTTTTTCTAAGTGAATGTACCTGATTAGAATTAAGGAAATGTTCTATTTTTTAAAAATACATTGTTATATCGTTCAAATATTGTTTTTTTTTTGTAATACAATATAGCTTTAAATTTGTGTGCTGAATATAAAAAAAAAAAGTTTATAGGGGGAGAGTACTGTGGTGACGGCCACTCTCTCGCAAGCAGCACTAGCGCTACGCGCAGCCTGTGCGCTGCCTGCCCGACCGACCCGCGTCGCCGCGCCGCACGCTGCGCCGTGCTCAGTCACCACTCTTGTTCGAACTGCCAATCTGTTCGCACCACTCTTGAATAAAGCACACTCAGTTAACTTTCATCCTAGTGTACTTTATTCCTGTTACCCTCATCTCTACTCGTGCACGCGGGTGTGAAGCCACCCGACCTTCTGAACCCGTTAGTCGTCAACCTGGCGACGACCAACGCTTCAAAGTGTACCGGCTGCGATAATCTAATACATATGTATTCACTGAGTGTAAAAACCATCACTCTCTGCTCGCAGTGGAAGCGATGGTCGCCAACATCCGAAGATCGATCATCTCTCACATCACATTCGTCTGTTCCGGTTTCACGCGCTTCACCGCCTTAACATCTCACCTGCTCTAGCGAGCGCTCAGCATCACTCGAGTCTCTCCCACTCAAACGCCCGCATGATCCTCCTCCAACGGCAGTTTGCACCAAGAGGACCAACGTTCAATTATCCGAGCGTGTTTCTCCCGTCAGCCCGTGTTTGCCTGAATCTTCAAGCGGGATTTCCGACGACGGCGCGGATTCCCCATGGGTCTGTACCCTGCTCTCTCGATTCAACTGCCTTGAGACCAGAATGGATGGCCGTCTTACCTCCATCGAGGCCAGTCTGCTTGAGCTTTTACGTACCCATACCGCATCCATTGAACACAACACGAACAGCATTGCCGGCCTCGACGAGCGAGTCACTGCTGAGATTGTTGCTATCAGGCCAGACAGCGATCGAGCTTTTGCGGCTATGCGAGCGGAGATCTGGCGTGCTTGCGATCAGTCACGTGCCACTGCCGTTGCAACAGTGGCAGATCATGACACCTGCGAGGTCCGCGTGTCTGGCATTCCCCTCTCTGTTGACGTCACCAGCAGTGCAGCGGCCGAGCGCATCGTCTCTTCCTTGGGGCTAGATAGGCTGGTTCCACACATACTATCTTTACGTGAGTTGACTCCGCGTCGCCGTCCACCCGTCTCTGCGCTGAGCTCTAGTGTTGCAGCGCCCGATCCCGAGTTGAAGACTATGGTCATTCGCTTTTCATGAGCAAATGCCCGCGAGACCTTCATCGCTGCTACCCCGAAGTTTGGAGATGTGAGCCGTCTCAGAGCGAACGTCATTTTGCCGCCCGACTGTCACAGTCTGTATCGTAGGTGTGCTGCAGCTGCTGAGTCTCGAGGATACCCTCGCCCATTTGTGCGAAATTTGGGCATTTACCAACCGCCATCTCGCGTACCATGGCCCAGCCTACTCATCCACAAGCTCGCTTATGAATGTCTGCTGGTCTGCCCAATGAAACTGCATTTATTTCACTATCAAATGAATATAAACAGATTAAGCACACATTTTTCTCTTCTTGAACACACAGTTTACAATGAAAATTTTCACATCATAGCAGTAATTGAAACATTTTTAAAGCCCACCCACAACACTAGCCCACTGTCACTTCCCGGTTTCAATTTTTATCAGCACGATAGACTCAAACGCAGGTTGGAGGAGTTGTTGGCCTATATGTCAGTTCCAATTTCAAGGTTTCACCAGCGCTACCTTAATAGGCCCGAATATGCCGTGTACTCTATTGAGCACTGCTCTTTTAAGCTGCTCTTTGCCGTAGTCTACCGTCACCCAAAAGCAGCTTATCCATTTACTTTTTTTGACACCATATCTAAAATTTTACACCAATATAAGAACGTTCTTATTCTTGGTGATTTCAACATCAATATGATCAAAAGTCGCAATTATCGACACACGCGTTACATTCGCAATCTCACAAAAAATTTTAATCTACATCTTGTCAGCAATAGTCCTACACATCAAGTATCGTATACAGACGGATCCTTACAGATATCTTGCTTGGATCTTATATTCACAAACGACCCCGCATCTATAAATAAGTTAATATATCTGAAACCCCTTTTGATGCCTGCCATCACTTCATTTCATTTAAACTCAGCATTTCACTTCCCGTTCTTCTACCAAAAACTCTATTGCTTCGTAAACTGTCACATATTGATCATACATCGTTCAACCTCGATCTACAGGCCGAACAACGCAACAATTTCGAAGATACAGACCTCTCATTCATGGGCCCTAATCAATTTGCGAGCACCCATGGCTCTCTTTCCGATGTCATGCATCCTGACCTCATTCAAGCTTCCATCACTACGAGCTTGCTCTCTGTACTTGATGTATACTTGATGTGCACCTCATCAATCCACAGTCATCAAACCCAAAACCAAACCATGGTTTAGTGCTGAGCTTCACTCACTCATGCGCACACGCATCGTGCATGTCGCATTTATAGCCGACGCCGTACAGCCGAGGCTCTGGCGGCTTATCGCTTTCATCAACGTAACCTTAAAAATCGTCTCGACTCGGCCAAAAACGGCTATATCTCTCGCGAGCTGGCTGCTGCGACGTCACCCAGTAAATATTGGTCCGTTCTAAAAAGAATTGGAGTCACTGTCCAAAAGAGCTCATCCCCGCTCACGTATTTTTCATCGGCGGTACTTTGTCAGCACTACGCTCGCGTCTCATCTGCCTCTCTCCCGCTTACAATCGAGTCTATCGAAAATGCTCAAAGCATACCATTGCCTCATACAACACCAACGTTCTCTTTTGGGCATGTCACAGCGTCGGATGTGATTGCAGCAATGACCAGGTGCAGCTCCTCTAGCACCAGGCCGGACGGCTGTCTGTACTCAAGCTCGCCTCTTCCACCCTGGCTGAGCATATCGCAAACCTGGCCAATTCATCGTTTGGGACAGACGTCTTTCCGTTTGCTTGGAAGCTGTCGTTGGTTATTGCGCTTTCCAAATGCCCCATGCCGCAGTCTCCATTTGATGCTCGGTCTATGTCGCTCTTGGCTGAGCTCTATAAATCATCGAGCGACTTGCTCACGTACAGCTCTCGACCAATCTGGCTCAGCATGATTTACTCGACCCCCAGCAACACAGATTTCGACCTGGTCATTCAACGCAGACGGCATTGCTTGATCTCACCGAAGCGGTCCGGGTGGCCGTCGACAAGAGAAAGATCACCATCTTGGTGTCATTCGACTTCTCCAAGGCTTTTGATACCATCAACCATGGCGTATTAATCTCTAAACTACATCGTATTGGCTGTGATGCAGCTGCTATGGAGTGGTTCGCCAGCTACGTTAGCGATCGCACGATTGCGGTCAGAGGCGACGACGGCACTCTCTCAGAACCACTGACGATCTCCTCAGGTGCCCTGCAAGTTTCAGTTCTTTGGCCCCTACTTTTTGCCATTTTCATAAATGACCTACTCGAAGCTTTGGTGTCTTCTAAGCACATCATCTACGCCGACGACACTGCCATTTTTCAGCATCACTACTTGTCAAGAATTCGAGAGCTTATTGCTAAAATCAATTCTGACGCCAATGCAGTCTCATCGTGGGCTATTGAAAACAAGCTCAATCTTAATCCAGCTATAACCAAGGCCATGATTTTCGGCAGTCTCGCCTATGTGTCCGGCATTGACTCAGCTGCACTGCCTGAAATCTCAGTGAGCGGCACAAACATCGCCTTCTCGACGAGTGTTAAATATCTCGGCATTACTGTCAGTCCGACTCTGACGTGGACAAAGCACATTATTACCCTCAGGTCCAGATGCCATTTTGCACTATACTCGCTGCGTTTTCACAAACACGCACTAAATCGAGACTTCAGAGCCAAACTTCTAGTCACGCTGATTCTGCCTCACTTGGATTATGTGGCGGCCGTTTACAATGACGTATCTGCTACGTCCGACCTTCGACCTCAGCCTCTCCGAAACGCATGTGTCCGCTTTGTTTTCGGGATAATACCTGCTCGCGAACACGAGACCCCGAATCGCCTTGCTCTTGGCTGGCTGTCGGTCAAATGGCGTCGCCAGAACCTGCTTGTTCTACTGACACTCAATATACTACGGAAGAGTGAGCCCGGCCCTCTCCGAGATCTCTTCACACTATCTTCCGATCAAGCCCCGTTGCTTTCGCTCTTTTGGTATTATAACCTTTCATTTATATAGGCTGTACTGCCCTACTATCATACTCGCTACTAAAGAATTACTATCTTAATAGATTCGGCAAACCCTATATTTCCAGCAATTGTATTTTTATTGAACAAAGCTCTTCAAATTACAGATAAATAATTTAATGCCTATTTTATTTGGCACTATAGCCTAAAAAGGAAAAAGGTAAGGTTGTAATTGGTTTTTTTTCTCTTTTGATCACACAATTTTACAACTCATTAAAAAAATACATGTTGTGATTTTTACACAAGTTTAGCTACTCAATCATATTCATAAACATTATTTGTATAAAACCAAAAAAAAAATTAAAAAGATAAAGTAAATTAAATTATATGGCCTATAGCCAGTAAAAAAAAACAAAGAAGAAGATACATAATACCCTATATAGGTTTGTTTTTGTTTATAATTAACTCGACGAGTCGGACTTGGGTGTTGCGTAAAATCAAATCTCGTGCTCGTGATTAGCTTTTTAGTAACGAATGTAACTTTATTATTGAAACAAATAAAAGATAAGTATGTGCCTGCGTCTAGTTGGGCTCCACAGCGGTGAGCCGAGACTGAGACGAGAGCTTGCGAGGGCGACTCTGAGCAGAGCAAATAGTTGCTTATTAGCTCTGAGTTGGCTAATTACTGACTTAATATGAACAAAAGCAACGACACGTAAGCCAAAGAAATCGGTAGTCGCCCCACCAAGATCTCCCCTCACTCTCGCCTCATGTCCTCAACCGTTACACGTGAACAAGGATTACAAAAACAAAATAATTTTTCAGGCTTTAGCCTACTCTTCGTCTTGTTTCGTTTGGCCTTCTTTCTTCGGCCTAGTCGGACCTACAGCTGCTACCTCACGTTTGCGATGTGGCTCGAAGTAATTTATCTCTCGGTGTGGGCATTCTGCTGCTATTCTCACTCCCAGACAGACGCATACAGAGCACGCATATGAGGCGTTTCACACCAAAAGTCCTAGCGTGTCGGCGCGCGGCGCAAATAGGCGAAATCACTCAGTTTCCATCTCGCTTAAAAAGTACCAAAACAGACCTAGAAGAAAAAACCAATACACCATTTCGATAGGAAATTTCCTCAGCTTTCTGATGGTGTGGTCAGATTTTCCGAAATTTTCCATTTTCACCGGAAAAACTCGACATAAACTTTAAAATGCGAATAGCTCAAAAACGGCATTTTTAAGATTTTTCTAAATAGTCTCAATCAAAAGCTGAGGAAATTTCCTAACGAAATGGTGTATCGGTTTTTTCTTCTAGGTCTGTTTTGGTACTTTTAAAGCGAGATGGAAACTGAGTGATTTCTCTTATTTGCGCCGCGCGCCAATACGCTAGGACTTTTGGTGTGAAACGCCTCATATACATGCCCATGTAAGGAGTGCGTCGGCTTACGCGTCGCCACTTCTGCGAAACTAACCTCTTTCAACGAATCTTCGTAGGCTCTCGAAGCCGCCAACAGCACCGCCCTGGCCTTGGCCGAGGTCTCCTCTAATTTTTTTTTCGTCTGTTTGACCCTTATTTGCTTTATTTTCAGCTCGGCGATCTGGAATTCACGCGTCGCCCGCTCTTCTCTTCGGCGTACTATGACTCTCCAATCCGCATCACGTTCTTGTTTGAAGGAGTCGGTTTTCCATACCCAATCTCCGACCAATTTTAAGCCTTCTTCTCCATACGACTTAAAAAAATTATCAAAGTCGGTCAAAGCGGTCTTCTCCTCCGCCCGAACGTCAAGTAACGGGCCCGGGTCGAGATTAATTTCTTCTCGACTTCGGCCCACGCCGCTGCCATTTTTGATTCGGCTCCTTTCTTTTCGTCATTTTCTACTTTTACTAACGCTGGGCTCACTGCCTCAACACTTCTCGTTTTTCCAGCGTCTTTGCCTCCTGATCGCCGTCTTGCTCGTCGGTCTGGCCTTTCAGCGTTTCTTAGGGTCTCGAGGTTATTTTTAACATCTTGGTCGCCTACCTTATCTATCGGCATTGTCACTTGGCCGTCTGGTCTATTGTCCGACATGGCTGTTCTCTTTACGGATTTCTCACTTTTACTATGATCTTCACGTTCACGTGTGTCGAGCATCACGGCTGCGATGAGACTACCCACTGCCGTCCCATACATGCCGCTCGCCGGTTCACTGTAGAGTTCTTTTTTCCTCTACGGTGGCACTGCGTTGCGTCGCTCTCACAGCTGTGCCACTGTTCGTCCTCGCTGGCTACTGCATACTCTTTGGCTGTTGCCTTTTTTCGCGCGGCCGCACGTGTGATTCTCTGACTTGGCGTCTCGTCGTCTTGATGCTTGCTAGGCTCACTATCGCTTTCTTCGGCCCAAGTAAATTTTGTCTCTTTTCGCGTCAGCCCAGTCAGCGGCTCCGCGATCGTAGCAAAGTTGTCAATAAATTTCTTGTACCACGAAGCTGCTCCGAGGAACGTACGGAGTTGCTTCAATGTTTTAGGCGTTGGAAAGTTAATAATCGGCTCAATTTTCTCTGCATCGGGCCGATACCCATCTAGATCGACCAACATGCCGAGGTATTTGACTTCTTGGCAGTAGAAATGGCTTTTCTCTCTGTTGATGGTGAGTCCTTCCTGTAAGTCTTGTGAGCACGTCTGCTAGTACCTTTTTGTCTTGCTCGAACGTACTTGTTGCGATGATGATATCGTCCAGATACGCGTGTGGGGCAAATTTCCTGAAGTGTCCTAGCGCTCTACCGCACGGCATTTTTTGGCCAAATCACTCAATTTCTAACTCCCTGTAAAAGTATCAAAACGCCCCTCAAAAAAATAAGTAACTAATGATTTCAATAGGAAATTTCCTCAGCTTTCCAATGGTAACATTAGATTTCCCATAAATTTCCATTTTCAAAATTGTCATCAAACATTCAGAGCTCAATATCTCGAAAAACGCCACTTTTTTTGCTTTTTTCATTGTTCCAATCGAAAGATGAGGTCTTTTTAAATCGGGTAAGGTAGTTTTCAGAGTGTACTTTTGATGAAAACTAAGGAAAATACGGGAGGTTTTAGTTAGCGCTCGGCCGCTCGGCGTGATTTCTAGCATTGCGCGGCTCGCTGTAACTTGTAACTCGCTCGTATGACATTGTGATTTGGCTGGAAAAATAAATAAACATATGGTTTCGATAGGAAATTTTCTCAGCTTTCTCATGGTGTAGTTGGATTTTCCTATAATTTTCATTGTCAGTTTCAGTGTCTTTCTTCGAGATATTGAGCTCTGAATGTTTGATGACAATTTTCCCGGTGAAAATGGAAAATTATAGGAAATCTTATGTCATCATCGGAAAGCTGAGGAAATTTCCTATAGAAATCATTAGTTAGTTATTTTTTTGAGGGGCGTTTTGATACTTTTACAGCGAGATAGAAATTGAGTGATTTGGCCAAAAAATGCCGTGTGGCAGAGCGCTAGGACACTTCAGAAAATTGGCCCCATATGCAAATGGTTCAAGGTCTGGGCCGATTAACTTCTTCAGCTTGCATGTGCTAGACTCTTTATCGAGGAGTTCTCTAAACTGATGACCAGAATTGTTGTCAAAGCTCGTACGACGAAGGTTGGTTTTCAGAATCGGTAACTTTAATGCCTGATCTACCGGGTCGGGCAGCAATGAGTCGAAAGCCGAGTCCAGAATACTTTCTTTTATACTTTGTGTACGATTCAATTGGCACTGAGGCTTCAATGTATAGTCATATTTAGATGTTTTTAGCTCCGCAAATTAAAAGTTCCAAAGAGGAGTGAATAAGTGTATGACTCCCCCCTTACAGTTTTTCATTTGCAATATCACGCTCAAAAATGCCGAAAAAATTAAAATAGTTTACCTCACATAGGTTGAATGCGTGAAAAAGCGAAGACAAATTGGCAAAAGCACATTTATATTGTTGTGGAAAATGTGCGAAAATCGTGATAATATGATCTGCTATGTAACAAGAAGCTTCTTGAGGAATTGATTGATAGTTGATCGACGGTGTACCATGTGATTTAGCGAAAAAGATGTTATTTGATGTTGTTACAATGTGAGCCAAAGATCCAAGTAAAATCCATGATAACAACCTTATGTGACTAACACATTCCATATATTCTCGGAAACTGAAAGAAATCAATCAAATTATTATTAAAGAACCAAAATATACCCTAAGAAAATATTTTTTACATTGACAAATAATGTGATATTAAATAAAAATTTATCATCAAAAGTAAGTACATATTATTTAATGTAATAATGTTGCTATTGCTGTGGGTGTAGGTGCAGACTGGCAGTAAGAATGAAAATTTTTTTCTTTCGGCCTACCCTGGACGGAAAAGTGATTGTTATCCTAAAAAACTGAGCTGTGCAAAATTTGGAAGCTGACAAATGATTTTAACCCATGCCTCCACGAGACTTTATGATTTTAATTTTAATTGATTTTTCTTTAACTAGCTATAGATTTGAGGGTTTCTAAACTTTAAATAATCCATTGTTTTAAGTGTTTAAAAATCATGAAACATATGTATTTTAACGTAAAATTTTATGAACTTTCAGAATTTGGCATCAGAAATCTTATTTAAACCATGTGTAGAAAGTTATAAGCAATTTCTAGTACAAAAAAGGAAATTTTTATCATATTTGAGGATTTTTCGATGATTCATGTTCCAATGTAATATGCTTAGCAAAATTATCGTCTAAGCCGATTATATTTAGGGACCAAACTAAACGAAGTCGAAGAGCAAGATACCAAGTGCTACGCGCTTTCTTATGAACTAGTGTTGAACAGAGAATAAGCTTGTGTCGCTCTACAAAACAACGGGTTAGCACGAGAAAACACCGTGTACGCATTTACAAGAAATCATGTATTCGTCAAATGTAAACATGGTCTGCACTTGTTTATGTGCAAAATTGTCTATAACTTCTTAAGTATTAATCAATAAAAAATTATAACATCAAATTCTAAAAGTTCATACAATTTTACATAAAAACCTAGGTTTTTGATCATTTTTAAATGTTTACATCAGTAGAATAATATTTAATCTGAAAACCACAAGAATTTAGAAATTTTTAAAGAAAATCAATTAAAATTAAAATAGTAAAGTCGAGGCACAGGTTAAAATCATTTTACAGTCCTGAAGTATTCGGAAAAGTGCTTAAACATTTTTCTTCATACGCTGAAAAAATCTATGCAAGAATTGTTAATACGAGTCCACCCATAATACGAGTGATATAATTATAAAAAAAATTTTTAAATTGAATAAGGTTTATTAATAAAATTTTGGATGAGATACCAATAAGTTAACATTTAGAAAAAAATTTTGGATCAGAATGAGTTGATTTTTTCCAAGCGTATAAAAATTTATATCGAAAAATCCTCAAATATGATAAAAATTCCCTATTTTGTGCAAAAAATTGCTTATAACTTTCTACACATGGTTGAAATAAAAATTCTGATGTCAGATTCTAAAAGTTCATCAAATTTTACGTTAAAACACGTATGTTTCATGATTTTAAAACCCTTAAAACGGTGGATTATTTAGAATTTAGAAACCCTCAAATCGATAGGAATTTGAAAAAAATTCGAAATCCAGAAATATTGGTGAAAATTTCAAATTGAAAATTTAACTGAATTCATTCTTGAACAACCACCTGAGCATCCCCCAAAGCTCTTGACTGATCGACTTGCGAAATAGTTGCATAGACAACCTCTGTTGGACTTGAGCTTTGATAGGAGAATATCCGTGAAGAACTTGACCATGGAGATGTCTCGCGGACTTGATCTCGAGAACAATCATCGAACTTAGTCTCAGAACTAATTAACGGACTTAGTCCATCGAACGAGAATATCTCAGTGCAAGGTTCCGATACCAAGCGCCGATATTCCCTCTTCCCCTTTTCGCGATCGACCCTGTGTTCGAGTTTCAACCCGGGCAAGTGCCCCGCCGACCCGTAACTCGGGCCAGATTGCCTAAAGGAAACAGTCGCGCCACCTGAGCCCACGACTCGCGGGTCATTGACCTACCCTTGCAAGCTCCGACTTGCCGTCGAACGAGCAGAGCACGCACATGCGAATATCAACAAGTCTGTTGTATTCTATTGGCTTGACCTCCCCCGACGTAAGTCCTCCGCACGAGAGTCGAGGCAACGTCGACCCACCTCTCTGAGGTCATTATTTTTCATCGTTTCGTGCCATCGATACCAGGAGTGCATCTACGACTTCTTCGCGTTTCAACGCGTTTGTCGGTAATCGAACCCACATCAGCAGCCAAGCAGAAGATCGCCTCCGTACCGACCTGCATCTCCGTCGGCTACGCGCTTGCGCAGAAGCCCGTGCAAGGAAAAGCAAGTTCGGTACATTACAGACTCTTGAGTTTTACTTCTGGTGCTAATTCATATACGATGCATTCTAGAGAATCTAATCACCAGAAGTGCATCTTAGCACCAGAAGTGAAACTGAAGAGTCTTTTTCTTCGGTTAAATTTTCAATTTGAAATTTTCATCAATTATTCTTGATTTCGAACTTTTGTTTTATTGAATTACATTGTGACTTGCTTGAACTTTAATTTTTTTTTATTTCTTTGACTTGTTTTGACTTTTAATTATTTAATTACTTTAGTGTTTTACTTTTTATTATTCATTTTAACTTTTTTGGATTTACTTACTTTTGACAATTACATTGTGACTTGTTTGAAGTTTCACTTTTAATAGCTGTCTATGGACAGCTAACTTATTCTTTTTGATTTAATCAAATTTTTTTAAATGTTCTTTTTAATTCAATTCATTTAAAAACGCAGCATAACGTATACGCATAGACAACACATACGTATTATATGTATTAGCGATACGCATAAGCAAGAGAGAGAAAGATATCTCAATGCAGTCAATCCCGTGAGTTGAGCCGACTGCTGTTGCTTATGCTGTTACGTTGCCTCGTGCGTCGTCTACTACCAAAGTTGCGCTCGCTCGGACGGACGGACGGACGCTCGGTTTTTACGGGTTTACCCCTGACACCAAACGCGAATATAGATGTTTCACATCAAAATATGATTCATGGTCCATTCGGTATCATGAAGAACAGTTCTCCTTGCATGAAGAATGGAAAATGTACTAAACGTTATCCACGAGACTTGAACAACAACACTATCACAGGAGAAGATGGATATCCGAAGTATCGTCTACGTTTAATACATGACGGTGGAGAATCTACTAATAACTGTGAAGTTGAAATTGATAATTGATGGATTGTGCCATTTTCTCCATTACTTTCAAAAACATTCAAAGCTCACATCAATGTTGAATACTGCAATTCTGTAAAATCAATTAAATACATTTGCAAATATTTTAACAATGTCAGTGATATGGCCGTCTTTGGAATTGATGATGCAACCGAACAGCATGATGAAACCAAACAATATGAATTAGGACGTTACATTAGTAGTAATGAAGCTGTTTGGCGTATTCTCGCATTATCATACATAAGCGTCATCTAACAGTGATTCATTTAGCAGTACATCTTGAAAATGGTCAGCGAGTTTATTTTACAATGCAAAATGTCCGTGCAAGAGCTTTTGCATCACCGCAAACGACATTAACTGTTTTTTTTATTATGCTCAAGTGATTCATTTGCAAGGTCACTTCTATATTCTAAAGTCCCAAAATATTATACAAAGAATAAATCTACAAAAAAGTTTCAACATCGTCTACAAGGAATACCAGTTCCAGGGTATTCGGATTTGCGTTCCTCTAACACATAAGGTTGTCTGTATAAAGTTCATCCTTATAATCAAGAATGTTTCTACTTAAGATTACTGTTAATTAATGTACGTGGACCTACATCCTTCCAAGATTTAGAAACTGTTAATGGTCAAATGTGTAAAACGTATCGATACGCGTGCTATAAATTACAACTACTGGAAAATGATAAGCATTGGGATACAGCACTTGCTGATGCGTCAAACACTGTTACATCACAGCAAATACGAATGTAATTTGCAATTATATTAGTCACGTGTTTCCCATCTAATCCAACTATTCTTTGGAACAATTATAAAAATTATATGAATGAAGACATTTTGAATCGTTTGAGAGCAACGTCTGCAGACATGCAATTTACGCTAATCATATATTATAAAGAGGCACTCATTTTTATCGAGGACAGATGCTTGACTATTGCTTATAAGACATTGGCTAAACTGGTACTGACTGTGCCGAATCGATCAGCAATGGATATCTGCGAACGTGATTTACATCGTGAATTGCAATATAAAATTCAAGAATTAGAAGATTTTCTTTTAACCAATCTACCGAAATTAGTGGAGGAATAAGCAGTTGTACAGTTTTCAAGTGTCAAAAAAAAACCTTTAATTTGGTTACTTTAGAAACATTCTAAGTCATAGAACCGAAGGTACAGCTATATGAAGATTCACGAATAATTTAAGTATTAAATGTGTGAACCGTTGATAAACTAGATTTATTACATGGATTTTTCATGAACCTTCATACAGCTGTATCTCCGGTTCTGTGTGACTTATAATTTTTTGAAAGTGACCAAATTAAAGGTAGTTTTCAGCACTTCAAAACTGTACAACTAAGAATATGGATTAAAGTGAGTTTAATATTTTTCAAATAAACAAAACTAAAAACAACAACTTATCCTTTTTTTCTCGATTTCTTGTCAAACGTTCTTTCGCTATATCGTCAGTTCTGTTTGTCATAGAATGTGTTGTAAAACCAATTTAGCGTCCTTACGTTTGAAGCGTGCGTGGCCCTGAAAAGGGCCGTTCGTTTGGGCGACTAGTTGTGGCAGAAAACGTTGTCAGCGACTATAAGTCGTGTGGCCTCAAGACTCGGACCGTTGTTGGCTTGGCAAGGCCGCTGCCTTTAAGCACCGGCGGCGGCCAGTCGTGTGAGGGTCCCGGTGTGACGCCACCTAGCGGTCACTGACGAAGCTTGTCCTTGAGTCGTAGCGAAGGCCGGTTCAAGCAACCTTTGGAAGTGTGTTTGGTGTTGCAATTCGTTGCGCCAGAGAACTCTTAGCAGAGTTTTGGCGTCCTACGTTCATAGTCCTGAGAAGGACTGATGAGTTCTTCGTGGCCTTTACTTTGTCGTTGGCGGACTGTTGCTGGCTGGGAAGGTCAGTGGAATAAGACAGACGAGTATATAATTTTGAAACTCAGGAAGTTTTTATTTCTTCAAGTATTGCCCTAGCTGAGTGACCGTCTTTAGCTTCGCTGGCTGTGGTAACCGGAGTCTCACTGGGTGCCAGGAGATTCGCGGCTGGCTGTCGGAGGCAGGGGTCTCACTGGGTGCCAGGAGATCCGCTGCCGATGTGGCGTGTCCGAGAGCTCGAACAAGAGTGAGCTCCGCCGGCCGGGCGCGCTGTACTTATACTAGCGCGCAGCGGCGGCGCGACGCTGCGGCGACGCGCCATTGGCCGGCGGAACTGGGGTGGGGAGCGCACGCAGCGGTCTTGCCGTCGGAAGACGGAGCCGAACTCGGCGAGTAAAGCGCTCGAGGAGTGCGGAAGCGGCGCCGATCCGAATGCGACGTTGCAGAAATGGCGCGGATCCGACTTAAGGCCGGATCGCGTATATCAAATGTTCTTAATATGACCAAATAAAAGGTTATTTTGTACTCTTCAAATCTAAATAATTTATAATGGAGGCACAACATTTTCAATGCGAGGAAAATGATACAAACCGTTAGAAAAATGACAAATATCTAATATTGTCATATTTTTTCGATGTTTTTTAGCATTACAGTAATATTTTCGTATTTATTTTTTAGTTATCAGCAAAGCATGGAAAGTTACTTTTTATTCTAGTTTGAAGATTGGATGCTTCTTAGAACTCGAAAATATTACTGTACTGCCAAAAAACATCGAAAAAATATGACAATAATAGATATTTGTCTTTTTTCTAACGGTTTGTGTCATTTACTCGTATTGAAACTGTTGTGCCCTCATAAAAAATTATTTAGCTTTGAAGAGCACGAAATAACCTTTGATTTGGTCATATTAAGATCATTGCATGACAAACAGGACCGAAGATATAGCGAAAGAACGTTTGACAAGAAATCGAGAAAAAAAGGATAAGTTGTTGTTTTTAGTTTTGTTCATTTGGAAAATATAAAAAACACTTTAATCCATATTCTTAGTTGTACAATTTTGAAGTGCTAAAAATTACCTTCAATTTGGTCACTTTAAAAACATTATAAGTCACATAGAACCGGAAATACAGCTGTATTAAGTTTCATGAAAAATCCACGTATCAAATCTAGTTCATCAACGGTTCACACATTTAATACTCAAATTATTCGTGAATCTTCATGTAGCTGTATATCCGGTTCTATATGACTTGGAATGTTTTTGAAGTAACCAAATTAAAGGTTGTTTTCTGCACTTTAAAGCTGTACAACTATGAATAAGGATTAAAGTGAGTTCACTATGCTTCAACTCAACAAACCCCCCAAAAAACACCAACATTAAATAACGGCAATAATGGTTTGATGCATTTCACTAGAGTAGCAGCTAGAATTTTCGTTCGAACGGTTTCATATTCAGTGTTTAACATACTTTTGAACTATTATTATTACATTAATAAAATATTACATTAGTAAAGTCTATTTATAATGTGACCAAGCTACCGGCTAGACGAAGATATAATATTTTTATTATACTCGAGAAATGGGTGTGCCTGGCATGAGAAAAAAAGTCTCAGATTTCAGGTACACATACACTTAATTTATAAAAAGCATAGGTAATCAAATTGGATCTTGGCCGCTCGGACAAAGTAAATAGCTGACACAGAAACACGTGCAGCAATAGGACCCAGGGACACGAAGTGAGGGAACACCGACTTCAAACTTTTCTAGCGAATCGAAGTAACCACGGAAGTAGTTCTCGTGAGTCCCTCCACTCGAGCAGATCGGAAGGAACCTTTTCTTTCTATCTGAATCACATAATTACTACACTACTGAATTTTACTATAATTCTACTTTTGCACCTTTACCATATATTAAAACCAATTAATGTAAATCATAAAAATCTTAATAAGCAAAATTTAAAACGATATTGAGTATAAGTGGTATAATATCAAATACAACATATCAAATAAAAGCAAGCACTATCGGCAAATACCAATAAAGGTTAATCGTTTTTATAGGTTAACGTATTTTTTCTTCTTCTAACTTTAGTCTTTTTAAAAAATCCTATATCTCTCTCTCTCTGTTATGACCTAGTGCGAGAGTGCACGGCCGATCCCAGTCGCAAGGGCGATCAGGAGAGCGATCAGGAATTTCTTCCTGTCACCTGCAAGGACAGCCTGACAGCATAAAAATCACACGTGCGCTAAGGTCCTACACGGGTAGAGAAAATTCAAAATAAACCAAAGGCTCAGAATCCTTTAGATCCTGTACAAGGAATGCTTGAGAAACATCCATTCTCCTGGCTCTCGCAAGCGAGGAAAAATAAATCTAGGTCCCTGGACGGACCTAATAAGATAGGATGCGACCACGATCGAAGGTTTCGATCATATTAAACGGCTGGCAATATTAATCGTGGATATTATAAGTCGATTCCACTATATTTTAACCCATTAAGTCCCAAGAGGACGTTTTTTCAACCCTTTATTCGTCCACTGAATTTTTGGTAAAAATGGGATCAAAAAATATGCGAGTACCTAATTCTAATGTAAAATTTAATGCCCTTTCAGAATCTGATCTCAGATTTTCGAAAAAATGATTAGGTCAAAAGTTAAACTTGATTTTATAAAAAAAAACGTGATTTTGAAAAAAAATTTTTATTATTTTTCGACTTTCCAAATGGAAACCATTTGAAATCTCAAGAGTTTCGTGCAAATATCGTGTCCTCGATATCTAAATTGAAAGTTAGCGGGGTACCGATTGAAAAAATTAATGTTTGAACACAAAAAATGGCAGTCGAAACTCGCAAAATTGAATGAAAACTCATAGAATTTTTACTCAAAAATGAAGGACTTGAGAAAAAAGTGTATTTTTTAACTGTATTTTCTTCAATCTAAACCCCACTAACCTGTAGTTTGGGTATCGAGGACGCGATATTTGCACGAAACCCCTAAGATTTCTAATGGTTGTCATTTGGAAATTCGAAAAATAAAAAAAATTTTTTTTAAAAATCATGTTTTTTTGGGTAAAATCAAGTGTAACTTTTCACCTGATCACTTTTTCAAAAATCTGAGATCAGATTCTGAAAGAGCATTAAATTTTATATCTGAATTAGTTACTCGCATATTTTTTTGACCCCATTTACACCAAAAATACAGTGGCTGAATAAAGTGTTGAAAAAACGTCCTCTTGGGACTTAATGGGTTAACTCTCTCTCTATTTCGTCCACTGAAGTTCACTCGGAGAAACACCAATTTTTTCTAAACTCCGGTGTATTTGTTCGTATTTTCTTTGCTTTTATCCGTCCAATGCTGGCACACTTTTTATTGTGAGGATATTCCCAAAATACTCAAAGATTTTAAAAAAACTACTGATGATTAAGAACATCTCAAGATCTATCTTTTAAGCACTCTAAGGCGCTTATAGGTAGCGCTTAGAGATAAATCTGCAGCCAAATTAAAAATATAATCGTTAACGAAGTTTAAAACTAGAATCGATTGAGGTTAGCTATACTAAAGTGTCCTTGATTTCAAACCAATCCCCAAAAAAATTTGAAAACATCATGTTCAACATAATTAGACGAGAAAACCAATTGTGACCTTGAATTTTACCTTGAACATAACCTCTAAGTTACAGCGGACCAAAATTTATTTTTTGTACGGTGACCCCCATTTTTTATTCCAGATTTGAAAAGAGCAATATTGTCCTTGAATGACAATGACCACAACTTAAAAAAAAACTAAAAGTAGATTTGAACGTAAAATTTTCCGCTCTTCACAAAACGAAAGCAATTATAAATATAATGAAATGATCCTCTTTTATTTACATATAAAGAACATATTAATTTACCTTTGAATATTTGATGAAGTCGTAAAAAGCCATGGTAAAATTCTGGAAATTATACGATTTTCACGACCGTTACCTTTCGAAATTTCAATTGCAATCAATTGTGATAAGCCAGACTTTAAAATTCCACTTAGCGTATCTTCATTGAATCCGTTTTGCAAACCAATGGAATAACTCTGCACGATGAAGATTATATAATTTAGATTATTCATTTTATAATTTTTTCTTTTTTTAAATTAAAACTTATTAATAAATTTTACAAATTTGTTTGGGCGAAAACATGTGCTATCATTTTTCGTTTCGGTAAAACTTAAACCAGCACCAGTTGATAATACAGCCACACAAAAAAAGTGTTCGGGTCCAGCGAGCAGACCCATTAGACTCTATGTATTTGGGATAGCTAAATCCAAATACGGGGTTAGGGCGGTTATCCGAATAAGTTTTTTGGGGTTGACTCATTTTCAAGGTCATTTGAAGGTCAAATGAAGGGAAACTGGTAAAAAATTCGAATGAGTTATTGAGGATGCTTAAAATGAATATATCACTGTAAAAATGTACTACCATGTACCTGGGGCTCAGGGTAGGCCTTTATATGAAGGAATGTAAGACAAAGAGAAATATTAGTATTAAGTGAAAAGCTTTATTTATTTGAGACTAGTTCGTCTCGGAGACAGCAGCTAAACTAAACTATCGCCATTGATAGTTTCATCTCCTGGCGACGATAAAACAGAAACTGAACATTTAGCAGTTCAATTAATTTCATTATGCGTATACGACTGCAGTGAAATGAGTCGCCACATCACCCCCCTACGCAGTACGTAACACACATGCCGACAGCTGTTCCGGATGCATCGGTGAAAAAGCCCAACGGTGATCCGAGATGGGGGTGAGAGAGCTGTGTCACAGTTGCGATGCTGTCTCTGCAACGAACGAAAGCTTTCACTTAGTCCGGCGTCTACGTAATACGCTGTGATCCTTTGATGAGCAGCTTGCTTAGAGCTTCGTATAAAGGCGCTTCCAACTCGGATGCTTGCTTGACAAAACGACGATAAAAGTCGAACATGCCAAAAAAACGTCGGAGAATGTGAGCTGTTTTCGGTCGAGAGTGGTTAAGAATATCTCGAATTCGATATTCAGGCGGGCGTACACCCGCAGCTGCACCAGGTAACCCAAAAATCGAACTTCCGGCTGGCCGAATGTACACTTTTCGAGATTAATGACGAGGCCGTATTCATGTAGACGCTTGAATAAAATCTCGAGATTTCGGCTGTGCTCCTCTTGCGATCTTGAGTATATCAAAATATCGTCAATGTAGACATTACAAAAGGGTAAACCTTAAGTCACCTCGTCGATGAAGCGTTGAAACGTTTGGACAGCGTTCTTCAATCCGAATGTCTTGAAGGGAAATTCGTACAGTCCGAAAGGTGTGGTTATGGCAATCTTGCAGATGTCATCCGGGTTGACAGGTATCTGTTGATATGCCTTGACCAAGTCGATCGTCGAGAAAATAGTTGATCCTTCTATGTTATTGGCCAAGTCGTGAATGTGACTAACAGGGTATCGATCTCGGAGAGAAAAATGTTGGAATGATTCCGAAGCGCTATAGATAAAGTTAAAATATTTTCTTGAAAATCCATATCTAGGGGTTTTTGGGTATGCTCTTTCAGTATCCGGTGTTATTTTTGCGATAAATAAACATTATCATCGTTTATTTTGCCATTAAAAACAAAAAACGTGATTTTTCGACTCAAAATTTTTTTTCAAAGTCGATTTTCTACCTTGCCTTGCCTTCGGAGGGTTCCCATAACACCAGAAATCGTGCACTTTTTCTCTAAAATTTCAAAAAATGCGCTGCCGCGATTTTTATCTAGCCCCTATATTTCTAAAATGGCGAATTTATACCGTGCAGTGGTATAAAAATTCACTCATTTTTTACTCAGAACCTATTTTATATGCGCTAAATATGAACTCAAAAATGCAATTTGGAGTGTAAAAACTTATTTGAAATCGTTTAGAGAATACGTGTGATTTTTTTCAGAATTTTTCAGACCACTTTGAAAATTTTGCCAAATACGACCATTTCCCGGCCTGTCGAAAGAATCCAAAATGTTCCAAAAAAATCTGAAAAATTCTAAAAAAAAATTATTAAAAAATTCTAAAAAAAATTCACATGTATTCTTTGAACAAATTTGAACACTTTTCATTGTATTACTTTCTTTTATAAAGTCAATAATTTACAAATAAAAAATTAGGACATTTTCATATCGCTGTTCGGTATAAATTAACCATTTTAGAAATATAGGGGCTAGATAAAAATCGCGGCAGCGCATTTTTTGAAGGTTCAGAGAAAAAGTGCACGATTTCTGGTGTTATGGGAACCCTGCGAAGGCAAGGCAAGGTAGAAAATCGACTTTGAAAAAAAAATTTGAGTCAAAAAATAACGTTTTTTGTTTTTAATGGCAAAAAAACGATGAAAATGTTTATTTATCGCAAAAATAACACCGGATACTGAAAGAGCATACCCAAAAACCCCTGGATATGGATTTTCAAAAAAATATTTTAACTTTATCTTTAATTTTTTTACAACGGAAAATTCATGCACAAAATTACACTTTTGCGCGTTAATGGGTTAATATGGTAAATGTTTATGGTATGTTATACAATATAACTTCTACGTGTTATTTACATGGGGTTTTACCTGCTCGTATTAGTTAGACGAGGCTGCAAATGCCGATATTATTAATATAGGTCATGTTCGCTTGTTTACTGATCGACGTAATTTAAACGGAATATAAGGACGAATCAAGTTCTTCGAAGTTTCACAAAAAATAAAACAGTCGTCGATAAACAGATGTTGCATTTGTAACTTTAAATTTTTAAGGAGATGTGGGAGTTCTTTATCCTTCTTTCGCGCTGATTTTAATGTATTTGCAGCTAGTGTAGAAGGCATAGAGATTGTACACGTTCTTGAAAGGGCATCAGCTACATTGTTTTCTTGTTCAGGTATATATTCAAATGTAGCGTTATGTTGTAAAATATAAACCATGTGTCGTTGTTGTCGTAGAGAAGCTTTATCTGAATTTTGATGCGCAGCAAAGATGAGAGAACGATGATCTGTTTGAACAGTGAAAGGTTGACCAGCGAACATACTTCGGAAAAAACGTACTGCAGAGTAGATCGCAAGTAATTCTCTATCATATGCACTGTAGCGAGTTTCTGTAGGAGTAAGCTTGCGCGAGAAAAAACCAAGTGGTTACAATATTCCGTCAGGCTGTTTTTAATTTAATGTGGCTCCAAGTGATGTATTAGAAGCATCAGTTTGTAAAATCAGAGGCACCGTGGGCGAAAAGAAAGCAGTATTAGCTGCATCAACGATACTTTTTTTACAAAGCTCAAATGCAGACACGGCGTCATCAGTCCACTTTAGTTTCGAATGTTTTTTGAGAACTCTTTTAAGCATATCATTCAGAAGGGCTTGTAAAGCAGCAGCATGCGGTATACAACGACGATAATAATTGAGTGCACCAAGAAAGTGTCGCAATTGCGTGGAATCATCTGGTTTTGGAAAATTCAATTTAGCTTCTACTTTAGCTGTTGTTGGTTTGAAACCTTTTTTAGAGACTGTATATCCAGCAAATGTAACTCCACTTGCTCCGAAGAAACATTTATTGAAATTAAAATGAAGTTTAGCAGCACGTAAAGCTTTAAAGAATTGATTCAAGTGAGAGAGATGTTCAGCATGTGAATTTGAGGTAACGAGAAAATCATCCACATACACTTTGACGAATGGTAATTTCCGTATCACGTGATTCATGGTTCGTTGTAGCGTTTGCGCTGAGTTGCAAAGTCCCATTGGCATCCCAAAAAATTTAAAAAGGCCAAACGGTGTGGTAACAGCAGTTTTATAAATGTCATGCGGAGCAACTGGTATTTGATAAAATAATTTCTGTAAATCGATGACTCAACTTATTTTACTAGGACTTTTTTGTAAAAGATCTTCGATAATGGGCAGTGGTGTACGATCAGGAACAGTAACTGCGTTGAGACGTCGATAGTCCCCTGTAGCCTGCCAAGCACCGTTTGTTTTAGGGACCATATGTAGAGGACTTGCCCATTGGCTTGATGATGGTCGAATGATCTTATTATCCAACAGTTAATCAAATTCTGTTTTTGCTGCTTAAAGGCGATCTCCTATGAGCTGACGTGGTCGTTCAAAAATCGGTGGACCTGTTGTTTCAATAACATGTTGAGCGAGCATATCTGGCTGAGTAGCAGTAGCAGTTGCAGGAGAGCCTAAATATGAAAGAGCACGGTGGTTTGCATTTATGAGCATTCGGTCCATACGTGAGATGATATCAACACAGGTCTGATGTATTATCTTGTATTGGTGATGTACGTTGATTTCGAGAAACACTACGTGTGTGATTGTGATCGTAATTGCGTACCTGAGTAGATGCTTGATTAGACATATTTCATGATCGATTGACATCCGTAATGAGTTCATTAATCGAGCTACGTAACGCAGCATGTTTCGAAATAGATGAATCTGATGGTAGATTTCTCGTTGAAAATCTCGTCGGTGATATTCCTCGAGAAGGAATTGATGCTGCCATTACGGTTGGTTCGTTGTCCATCCATTCGTCAGCAACAGATGCAAGTTCATCGAGGTTAAGTGCTCGGACGACTTTTAATAAACGACTTGTCATCGGTGGTAGAATATCTAACCATTTAACTCGTAGGACATCATCTGGAACTCGGTTGGCTGAAAGACTTTTCATCTGGCGTAACAGTTGCGACAGTTTCTTGTCTCCAAGTTCTAATTGAGTGAGCAGCGTATGAAGTTGTTGGTCTGCAGAATCAGTCATTCTCATTAAAATAGAATTTTTCAAAACCTCATAGCTGTTTTCAGCTGGAGCAGCACGAAGGATATCGGAGACTTCAGAAATTGTATCTGCGTCAAGCGACGCTACCACCAAGTCGAATCGAGATGTATTTTAGCGGATACGATGAAGTCGAAATGAGGCCTCGATTCGTAAAAACCATAAATATGCATTAGCACGGCAGAACGGAGTAAGTTTACAGCGGATTACAGCTTCAACATTATTTTCGCCCAGATTTGCTTCGGCATTTTGAGGTTGTTGATAGACAGGATTGACAAGATTGCCATTAATACGAATTTCTCAATCAGGAGAGTTATTGCGTGGTGGCGTTCGATTCAGCATGATGTCGTATGCGTTGTTGGGTCACCAATTTTAAGTTAATAAGTATGATTTAAAATTTTAATAAAGATATTTATTTTCAATGTTGACTCGGTGAAGATACAAATTGTTCTGTCTCAATCGACATCAAAAAGACAAGCGAAAACGAACTATTAAAACAAAAACGAACTATTGTGAAGGCAACAACACATCTGTGCCTCCACAAGCAGGCAGGTCGGTAGGTTCGCGATGAAGACCGATAAAAACAGCGGGGCAAGAACGCTACCTTGCGGAACACCTGAAGTGACTGCTCTCGGCTCCTTATGCGTGCCACCCTCCAGCCGTACACACACGCTTCTGCCGCCTAAGTAGCTCACAAACTACTGAACCGCGCCATCGGAGAAACCGGCACAAATGAGCTTTCATATCATGATGGTGTGGTCGATGGTGTCGAACGCCTTCGAGAAGTCGAACGACCCCAAAACAGATACCTCTCTGCGGTCTATGGCGCGACGGGCTCGCTCAGTGATCTCCAGCAGTCCACGCTGTCCTAGATCAATCAAGCCATTCTGAGAGAGGTATTCAGACAGTTGAGCGTGGATGATCCGCTCAACGACTTTCGAGAGCTCGGAGAGGAGAGATATGGGTCTGGTGTCTGACGGTGGGGCCAAGCTGCTTACTTTCGCAAGAGGAATTACAACGGCCTTCTTCCACAACACGGGGAAATAGCCAAGATCTATGGACGCGTTCACAATACGCGTCACGACGCGCAGTATGGCCGTAGATGAGAGCCAAAGAATGGTAGCAGAGATTCCATCAAAGCTAAAGCCCCTCGCAACGCACCAAGCCATCGTCCGCCTCACCTCATCCTCCGTTACAGGTCGAAAATTGAATGCTACACGCCGCTCCGCCGGGACAACAGCAGTAGCCGTGCTGATGTCGAGTGGAGGCGCACGAGAATCCACAGAAACATAGTGAGAGCAGAGCTCATTGGCAGAGAATGATGCCAAGGGAGACGGCAGCCGGGAAGACGAAACTCCCATACCGGAGATATTTCGATGAGTGATGTGTCGCGTACTATGACTAAATCAAGACAGTTCTCGTGAATAGACCCATCGTGATATATTACATGATGGGTAGGGACTGTACTGACGAATTGATGGGACAGCTGCTCCAGCTGCTTGATCAAGCGACCAACGTGTTGATCGTTCGGCCTATTCACGTGAATATTGAAATACCCGGTCACAATCACATTGTCGTAGAGAGACAGAAGACGTTCAAACACCTCGAAAAACTCCTCCGGGTAGCCGGCGTCCGGGCTCCGGTAAACAGTTGCGAAGAGTAGTTTCATGTTGCTTGAATTTTCAATTGATATTATCTAATACTCGGGGTGTAGTTATGTATGGACTCCATGGCCACCAGTTTCTCGACTGCGGGGTCCTCTCGAACATATAGTCCAATGCCGCCGCCTTCCTTTCCTCTTCTATGACAGTGAAGAAAGTTGTAGCCAGCGATATGATACGGCGACGTGTTGTCTGAGAACTTTAAGAAGGTCTAGACCACCGATAAAATGGCGTATGTACCAGAGAGAATCCTCTGTTCGAGGAGATTGAAATTGCAAGAAAACCGGTTACATTTATGGAGCCTATTTTTAGATTTTTACGAGCATGTGGACACGGCTTGAAATCGGCGTGAGAGTTGAGAAGATGTACTGAAGGTAGGGGAACAGAAGATGAAGAAGCAGATGTAGAAATATTTTGCTGGGAAAGAGATGAAGAGAAAGAAGAAGAGAGACCGGGAGGAACTGTAGAAAAATCAGAATTTGAGTGAGTATGTAAGGAATTAGAAAAAAGATTTGAATTTGAGTTCAAAACGTGATAAGTAGATTTGCAGAATTACGGGAGAGAATTGCGCGATAGAGAAGAGAGTCTTATAAGTGAGTACTTGAAAGCAACGAGAGCGGCGGCTGAGAGTCGGCCGATGCAGAGCCGCCAGTATGGGCTGAGGGCTCTCCGATGTGACGTCCATCACAGACGAGTTTTCCAAGCTCGCCGTAGCACGGTTTTGGTGGTCCAGGGTCCGCGATCCTAACGACAACAGATCCTCTGCCGAGCAAATATGGATTGGTCGCTGGCTAGTGCCAGGCCTCATGAAAAGTTTTAATTCGCGCATGAAGGGACGAGGGAGGCGCTTTCAGCGCGCCAAGTCAAGCGCTTGATGGCGCAGATGGTAGACGTTGCGCGGGAGCAAGGGCGACGCTCGAATACGCCTCTTGGCTTCGACTCCTAAAAAATTAGTTAAGCTAAGAGCAATAAAAAGTTTAACTAATTTTTTCCATGACAAGGATACATCTAGGGGAAAAAAGTTACGAAGAAAAAGTTCTTTGAATTGTTTAAAGAACACTCCTGAATTTTTTCAGAATTTTTCGAATAATTTTGGATTTTTTGAGTTTCATCATTTTCCGAAAATTCAAAAATTTTCTCGAAGAATTCTGCAAAAAATTCAGGGTTGTTCTTTGAACAATTCTAAGAACTTTTTTTGTTTAACTTTTTTTTCCTAGATGCATCCTTATCATGTAAAAAAATTGGTTTAACTAATATACGGTTTTTTTTCTACGAAGCGCCATTTTGTTATGAAAAATGTTCAATTTCGATATTATGGATATTGGGCTTTTCAGTTTACATCTCATGGACACCTTTAATTTGCTCGGGACCTATGTATCAAGCCTATTTCTGTTTTAAAATTTGAGTTGTAAACGATTTTTTTTTTCAATTCGTGTTTTTTTTTTGTTTAATTGTTTATAGCTTTTGAACAATAATTTTAAGATTAATTTTGAAGCCATATTCGAAAAGGGCATTAAATTTTCCGTTAAAAACATGCACTCGTTAATTTTTAGTAAAGTTCGGAATGGTAAAGATATTTGCCTGAAGTTCAGTTAAAAAAAGTGTCCGTCTGGGCGCTAATGGGTTAATACAGCTGTATTTCCGGTTCTATGTGACTTATAATGTTTTTAAAGTGACCAAATTGAAGGTAATTTTTAGCACTTCAAAATTGTACAACTAAGAATATGGATTAAAGTGTTTTTTATATTTTCCAAATGAACAAAACTAAAAACAACAACTTATCCTTTTTTTCTCGATTTCTTGTCAAACGTTCTTTCGCTATATCTTCGGTCCTGTTTGTCATGCAATGATCTTAATATGACCAAATCAAAGGTTATTTCGTGCTCTTCAAAGCTAAATAATTTACTAGCGGCAACTCTGGTTGCAGTATGCTGAGCGCAAATTTTTATGTAATAAAAGGCGAAAAGTGTCAGTTTGCGCACACTTTTTAGTGCGCATTAAGCGTTTTTTGACACTGGCGTACGGTGAAATTTGGTGTTGAGTTGATTCTGTAACTTGGGGTTACTTTTATTTGCGACATTGATTTCTTAAAAATGACATAAGCTGGATTACTAAGGCTACTTGGTTTGCTTGCATAATCATTTAATAAACACATGAGTGGGTTCGATTGGGTTACTTAGGGTTACTTGGATTTGCATTTTTAATTATTTAAAATTTTCAAGAACTGTGATTCGCCTTCGGTTTGTGCCATGATCCCTTTTTTTGCCACAAAACCACACTGAAAAAAAATAAACATACTGCGTCATGAAAAACGTGTCGTATGGCTCATGAAATACAAAAAATCTTGAAACAGGCTAAAATTCAGCCAGACATAGTACAAAAGTGACCGCGTATCTTTGCGGCAATGACTCGACAATGGGCCATCACAACTTCGTGTTCGCACTCCGAAGTTCTCACGTGTTCTAATCATATAGCAAAAAATGCATATGTGGGTGTGTGTATGTGTGTCAACAGTCAAAGTTTACGTTAACCTGTAAATCGATCTTGGACTCGCACGAATTTCTACTAGGCCGCGCATAGTCTGCTCGGTTGCAGTGACTGATGTTTTTATTTATCAGTGCTCGCGAGTTAGATGTAAAAATAAAAAGTAAACCAAGAAAAAAAAACAAAAAAAAAAACAAAAAATTTTTAGAATTGATCAAGGAACATTCTCAAATATCTTCAGAATTTTTTGAGGTGATTCTGGGAAATTGCTCTCGATAAATTATCCAGAAATCAGAAAATTGCGCTCCAAAATTTCTGAAAAAATTTGAGATTGTTCATCAACCAATTCTAAGACATTTTTTGTTCTATAAACTATTTTTCATAAATTCAATGGTTTTCGAGATGAAAATTCCCCGCAACAGTCTGAAAAAAATTCTCAAAGTTGATTTTTCGCCCAAATTTTTACGTTCTTTTTTGATTGAACATTAAATTTTGTATGAATCTATGTATAAGAAAAAACTTCTCAAGGCCGGAAAAAATCTATCGATTGCAAACGAACAATTTCCGTTAATTTTTAAGTAAAAGTCTCGTAGAGGATGTAGACGACTGCCGACCTGAGCCCCAGGTGCTCCGACAGCGATCGAAGACAACATATTCGTAATTTTCGAAGTAAAATGTTTCATCTCCTCGACTTTTATGCTTGATTCGTGCACGAGAACCTCGGAGTGCGGACACGAAGTTGGGATGGCCCATTGACGAGTCATTGCCACATAGATACGCGGTAACTATTGCACTGTGTCAGGCTAAATTTTAGCCTGTCTTAAGATTTTTTGTTTTTCTTGAGCCAAGCAACACATTTTTCATGACGCAGTATGGTTTTTTTTTAGCGCATAACTGCACCCATTGACAAATACATAAACTTTCATACAAGCGCCAGAAAATTATTAAATATGGGTTTTTGTAAAGTTATTGTAAAAATTTAATGATTTTGTATCATCAGTGATGATATTATTTCGTGATGATTCATCATCATCATAGGCAAGAGACCACCTCGGTTGCCGTTGAAAAATTTACGCGATTTGCCAATGAGCGGTATTATTGTACGATGGGCCTGCTGAGATCTTATAGGTCTGGCGGTATATCTTGCTGATCAAAAACACACGATGAACCGATGTGGATAATTCACTTTGACTAGATAATATTTTTAGTTATACAGCTAAATTCATTTTTCTCGTCTTAATATAAATCTACACAGCTAAATTCCTTTTTTTTTGTCTTAATATAAACAATTTTTGCATGTCATCGATATCGAGGAGTGCGTGTCCGGTGTCGCACTCCGAATGGCAAGTATGGCAGACGAGCTGCGTCGATCACGCGCTCCTCGTATATAATACACGAGAATCGTGAGTTCGGAGATCCGCTAAAACATCGCGCATTGTTGTCATTTAAAATCTTCAAAATATACGATATTTCTGACTCGGTAAATTAATGAATTTACTTCATTATCGAATGTTTAAACCAAAAAATACCTTAAGATCACTGATTTATTTGAGCCTTGTAAACACTATTGCACCGCGACGAATGAATGGCGAAAACTAAAAAAAATGCCGTTGTAGCTAATATGCATTTGAACTCGTTGAAGACCATTGCAACTGAACGA
>NW_019641681.1:107535-172667 GCF_000599845.2 Trichogramma pretiosum
AAAAGTGCATTCACATGCATAAACGAAAAAACAATGCTACCACTATCATATTTAAGGCCCACCACATATTATGGAAAAATTACCGCGAAATTTGACCAAATTTTGACGATTTCGAAAAAATGCATCTAAAATGCTTAAAAGTGCATTCACATGCATAAACGAAAAAACAATGCAACCACTATCATATTTAAGGCCCACCACATATTATGGAAAAATTACCGCGAAATTTGACCAAATTCTGACGATTTCGGAAAAATTCATCTAAAATGCATAAAAGTGCATTCACATGCATAAACGAAAAAACAATGCAACCACTATCATATTTAAGGCCCACCACATATTATGGAAAAATTCCCGCGAAATTTGACCAAATTCTGACGATTTCGGAAAAATGCATCTAAAATGCATAAAAGTGCATTCACATGCATAAACGAAAAAACAATGCCACCACTGTCACATTCAAGACCCATCACATATTATCGAAAAAAATTCCGTCCAATTTGATCAAATTCTGACGATTTTGAAAAAATGCATAGAAAGTGCATAAAAAGTGCATAAAGGCTTGAGCAATGGAGATAACGATTGTCATCAGATCTTCGTCTAACTTCCCCTACCAACTTCCGAAAATTTCAAAAAGATCGATCTAGCAGTTTTCATGGTACCGTGTCTACAAAAAACCATTGCAAAGTCAGGGGAGTTAGTGCAGGAATGACTTCGCTTCGCTTAGCATAATTATGAGGGCACAACAGTTTCAATGCGAGTAAAATGACACAAACCGTTAGAAAAAAGACAAATATCTATTATTGTCATTTTTTTTCGATGTTTTTGGCAGTACAGTAATATTTTCGAGTTCTAAGAAGCATCCAATCTTCAAACTAGAATAAAAAGTAACGTCCTGTGTAATGCTAAAAAACATCGAAAAAATATGACAATATTAGATATTTGTCATTTTTCTAACGGTTTGTGTCATTTTCCTCGCATTGAAACTGTTGTGCCTCCATTATAAATTATTTAGATTTGAAGAGCACAAAATAACCTTTTATTTGGTCATATTAAGAACTCGAGAAAAACTTGACAAGAAATCGAGAAGAAAAGGATAAGTTGTTGTTTTTAGTTTTGTTTATTTGAAAAATATTAAACTCACTTTAATCCATATTCTTAGTTGTACAGTTTTGAAGTGCTGAAAACTACCTTTAATTTGGTCACTTTCACAAAATTATAAGTCACACAGAACCGAAGATACAGCTGTATGAAGGTTTATGAAAAATCCATTGAATAAATCTAGTTTATCAACGGTTCACACATTTAATACTTAAATTATTCGTGAATCTTCATATAGCTGTACCTTCGGTTCTATGACTTAGAATGTTTCTAAAGTAAACAAATTAAAGGTTTTTTTTTGACACTTGAGAACTGTACAACTGTGAATATGGATTTAAGTGAGTTTAATATGTTTCAAGTAAACGATCACCCAAAAAAAGCAGTATTAAATGACGGCAATAATGGTTTGATACAGTTTAAGAGAACATTTCACTAGAATAGCAGCTAGGATTTTCAATCCAACGGTTTTATATTCAGTGGCTCACATTCTTTCGAACACTTACAACAGAATTTGGAGGTATTTTAGGCAAACCTATATGCTCTTCAAGCACACTGTGTGCGTCCCGAGACCTTATCGAACCTTTTGTCAAATCGTTCAAAGATACTCTTTTGAAACTCGATTAGCCTCGATTAGGGTTGAGACTGCGCCGTGGATGACAGTGCCTTCTGCTGTGCTCGACTGAGCAGAGCCGGATGGATGTTCGTTCATCACTGTAATAGTCGTCGAAGTAGGTGTGGTAGCATGAGTCGCAACGCAGGGCTGTGACAGCTTCGGAGCAGGCTGTTGGTCAGCGGACGGAGGAGATTGTGGAAATATATGAGTTTGCTGGGGGCCCAGGGTAGGGCTTGTAAGAGACGATGTTGGTCGTTGCTTCTGCTGATGCTGCCGCTGCTGCTATCTCCGCTGCTGACTTGCCGTGGCAGATAGGTGGCCAAAGATCCACACTCCTTTGGCCGAATATATATTCGCGTGTACAAACGCAGGGAATAGGAAAGAGATGAGGAAGATTGAATTAAACTCAACTGACTAAATTAACAAAGTCAGTTTATTGGTTGGAATGTGTCTCGCTGTTCGACTCTATACAGCTGATGGTCAGACACGCACTGTCGTGCTCGGCGCTCCGAGCTAGTCGCGACACCAACGGTGGTGCGCACGAACGGAGGGGGGGTAAAGTTGGCTGACGCCACAGTACTTTCCGCTTACTTTTTGATTATTTGGTACATCTTGAAATAATTTACAAAAATTTGCACTTTATGTGCTACAACAAGAAAATGTACATGTTCACATTTTATATTGTGTGCACTATCTGTGCCGTAGCAAAATATATGTTCAAATTAAATAATGTGCACTAAATGTGCTTGTAACAAAATATATATATGTTTAAATTAAATAATTTGCACTTTATGTGCTGTAACAAAAATATATCTTTGAATTAATACAATATGCACTTAGAGCTGTAGCAAAAGTATATGTTTAAATTAAATAATTTGCACTTTATGTGCTGTAACAAAAATATATATTTAAATTAATACAATATGCACTTTATGCGCTGTAGCAAAAATATATGTTTAAATTAACATTTTTGGTTCGATTTGGCGGAAAACTTGTAATGTTTAACATTTAATGCTTTACTTATTTGTTCTTAGATTTTTAAATCACATTTTTTTGGCTTAAATTTACAGTTACTTAAATTAATTAACTTATTTATAGTATTTAATTTGTACTTAGATTTTTAGTAGGATTTACCTCAAATTGCATACAATAATTATTAATCACAGCTAAAATTATAGCTGAACAATTGCAGTCAAACTGCTTGATTTGTGCTGATTTGCACCAAGGCTACATAGAAAATAATACAATAATTTGTACGTATGTGCTTGAAAAATAATATACATTATTATAATTAAAATAGAAAGTTTTTATTCTATATTTCGCGTCCCCGTCCCCGGCTGCATCCGTAACGCTTGACTGACAATATTTACACTACTATCTGTTTTATAAAAAAAAACTATTATCATTTACTTTAGAACCTGTGGCTTAAACTAAGAAAAGAGTTCTTTGGAGAAATTATTAATTTTAGTGTATGTACACAACGGCCAATTATTGTCGTAGAGTTTACTGAATAAAAAAAAAAAAAAAGTTGATACGGTTGGATTAAATGAGAAAGAGTTGTGATGTTCAATGAAAAGTCAGAGTCCAGCTATGAATATAAGCGTGGTAAAAATCGGGTTGCTTCCAGGAAGGGATATAGGGCGCAGGGATATTCGACGAGGTCTAATTTTAGCTTTGATATAACTACCATAGAAACCGACTCGAGTCATAAATCATTGGGAAGAGAGAGAGAGCAAATCTCTATACAGTAGAATCTCGATAAGTCAAATCGCGATAAGTCGAAATTCGCGATAACTCGAAAAAAAAAATTCCCCGAGCGAAAATCGCGCTAACTCGAAAAAAATACACGCATTAGATAGGCTTTTTCTAAACCGCGATAAGTCGAATTTTTCGGTCCGACTATCGTCAACTTACAATTAGAAAATTCAAACTCAATGAGTCAATAACGTTGTATATTATTATGTACCCCTATTGTATGTTTATAAATACGCAAAACAGCGCTAAACATTAGTATATTACTCCCTGTCAACATGAGCGGACCACGAAAATTAAAGTGTCTGAGTATAGGGGAAAAGTTTAATTTGATTAAGGAACTTGAAAAAGGGCAATTATCTAAAAAAAGAAGTAGCACAGAAATTTGAAATAAAACCAAGTACCTTATCCAGCATTCTGATAAGTAAAGAGAATGTATTAAAAGCTTTTGAGACCGTGAACGCCAATTGTAAACGCAAGAGAGGTGCGGAATACGATCATATTGAAGAGACTATGATCGTATGGTTCGAGCAAGCTCGACAGAATAAAATCCTGATTTCTGGACTCATCATCCAAAAAAAGGCATTATCATACGCAAAACTTTTTAACAATGATCAATTTCGGGCTAGTGATGGTTGGCTTGAAAATTTCAGTCTGCATAGATCGGAACATGAAAAAAAAATTGTGCCAAAAAAAATGACCGATTATTTCAATTTTAATAGTACCGTAATGTTAAATTTAATTATTATTTTATTATTTTTTTATATGTTATTTTGTTGAATAAAATTCGTTATGCAAGAATAATTATACGATAGTTGCTAATGAAAACAAAAAGAAAAAAATGAAAATCTCAATAACTTGAATTATTTTTTATTCCCTCGCTTTAACTCGAAATCTTGTTAAGTCGAAAATCGCGATAACTCGAAAAATAAACTGTTCCCCGAGGATTTCGACTTATCGAGATTCCACTGTATCTTTGATCCTAAGATAAAAGACAGAGAGAAAAGCTCTGGGTCGAAACAACTTCTCCTATAGCAAAAATCGTATTGTCAGGAAAAAGCAGTCCTTTTTTGAATAAATCAATCATAAATCCTTTAAATTCAGAATCGCGATTACAAGCTTGTTCATATTATTAATTTAATCTACATCTATTTTATGTAAGACCTTGTTTGGGTTTTGCAATTGATAAAACACTTCGTCAGCCTGAACAACTAATCCTCTTTCGTTTTGTAAGTCAATATTCGAACTCAAATGAACAGCTATTTGAGGAGGTAATTTCATTTTCCAAAATTGCAAAATCGTTCCGCGATCGAGAAATGAACTGCCAGAACCACATAAAGCATCTAAAAATTCCGATGGACGTTTATTGCATTGTGGCCCTCCGAGAATTTCATAAAATTTGTTCATTAAAGCCTTAGGATGCTCTACGTACTTTCTCATTAAAATATTTTTAAGTGCTTCGTATTTTCTCTCAGCAGGCAAGTTTCTTACAGAGTCAGCCAATTCGGCGATCACGTCATCACCCAACGCGGTAAGGGTAATGTTATATTTTTCCCGATCATAAGAAATACCTAAAGAATTAAACCTCTCCTCGATCTGCTCTATCCAAATCTCTGGAGTCTTCTTCCAAAAAGGCGAAAAATCTTGAAATTTCCGCGCAATCGCCGAAGCAGAAGACGAAGGGACTACAGGCATAGAAACATTCGAAGGAGTAATATGATCTCTGGAAGGTAAGCTATTTATATCAAAGGGATTGAACAAGTGACGCGATCCACTCGCATTTGGAGGATTTCTATAACACGTTGACGAAACAGAAACGCCACCGACAGGGTTAGCCTCACCAAGACTCAACAAGTCAACGTGACTATTAATAATTGGGCTCTGCACGGAAGCGAAAGCATTTCCTCTAAAATTGGCACTCGCCAGGGTCTGTCTCACTGCATCATTGATAAAATTATTCTGCTGCGCTGAATTGCTAGACGCGCCCGAACGCAACTCCATGACATTTTCAGTTAACATCTTGATAGAGTCTGTGAGCTCCTTCAAGGGCAGCTCCTTCAACGCCTCGACCGTGTCGACAACCGGAGATTGCGAAGAACCGAAATTCTCCTGTAATAAATGCAGACGCGAGTCATCGGGCACGCGAGGGGCCGACTGGTTATCGCTTGAGCTTGGATTGTCTCCCATCTTATCAGCAAAAAATAACCTACGCAAAGAGTCGCAAAAAATAAAAAACTATAGGTCACTAACAATTCACTAAAGGGGTATAAAAAGAAAAAACCTTGGTGAAATTGAAATTCTAATAACAGGTAAAAGGTGAAAAAGTTAATGATAATGAAGGGATGAATAGTGAAAAAGATGAAATAATGAAATGAAACGGTCTGGGTAAAGAGCGATCAAGACCGCAATCGCACAAGTGCGACAATGAAAATGAAACACGAAAATTAGTTACAAAAATCTTAGCCACAAATTCTATTTGAGACTTGCTGAAAAATAAAAAAAAAAACTCAATGCATTTATTCAGGCTATAATCGCCTCTCACACAATCCAAGAGCCGCTCAACTCTGCAAGAGAGAGTGCTACACGCCTCACCTCCCGAGACTCTATCGCGTAATCACAGCAACAATATAAATGGCAGACGACACCCGACGAATATCACCACTGAAACGTCAAAAATCCAAAACAAAACTAAACGAGGTCAAAACGCATCCTTAAATGTTCGATCAGTAATTGCAAAATAAGCAATTTAATTGAAAAGTAAAATGTGTTCTAGGTCTGCACTGTGTAATGAAAATAATTTAGTCAAACGTAACAAAATTTAACAGTTTACGTATCTGTCGACTACGACAAGAAATCCGAGCCGAGAGATAACGATTGTCAACGTAACGGGACAATGTCTCTTCATTACGTAAGCGCCCAATGGGCTATTGTAATTATGTATCGCCTAGTAGGTTAATGATTGTATATATGATTACTCAATTGGGTGCTCATCGCCGATCAGAAGACAAGGTCGATAAAGCCCAATATGAGAACCAATTCGTGTCAGCAATAGTTTTGCAAAGACACAAAAATAAAAGTTATAATCGAATAATGATTATGAGTGTGCAGTGCACTGGGTACCCAAATGAAAAATAATAATAATCTGCAGTGTAGCAGAGAAGAGTAGTCTGCAGTGTAGCAGAAAAAGTAGTGTGCAGTGTAGCAGAAAAAGTAACGCTATGCGTAAATTAAAATAAGTAACATATCTGTATATACGAGTAAGTATAATACGAGATATGCCTGCCTAATACGGCAAATACGCTAAAGTCCCGTGCCACAAAACTCTGTCAACAGAAAATCTTGACGACAAAATTCAAATCAAACACGTAAATTAAAAGCGTAGAAATATTGGCTTGAAATAGATACACAAGGAGCAACGAGACGTACTCGCGTCGACTCGAGTAAAACCGGCTTGCAAAATATACAAGCCGAACAACGAACGAATAACATTCGCGGCGCGTGACCAAAAATAATAATTTAAACTTGAAAAATGTAAATATTCAAATCACTGCCGATATTCGTCCGGTGTCGTTGCCTTGAGCAAAATTTCGATAAACAAAAACGAGAGATTACTCTACCGATTATCTATGTAAACAATGTATGATCTCTTGAAGGTGACTAAGTCCAAAAATTCAAAAGGGGAATGTCCGAAAAGAAAATTTAAACTAACGGTTATCGCGACACAAATCCGCAAAATTCCTTTCACTAATTTAAAGATAAAAGCAAAAGAACATGTGCGTACATAAATTCGCAACTACACATGCTTTTGTAAATCTTTCACTGATTTTTTAATAAACGTTTATTAATCACGACCGCCCCATTTATTAATCCACGTAACAAACTCGGGCTTGACTCGATAAGCATGCCCTAGCCCAACTACTGGTACATCAACTTAGCTGAATTCTAAAAGAATTCAGCTATATCAAGATAGCAGCCAGCAGCAGAACACAGACAGCAAAAAAACTACGCAAAAATGCGACATGAAATGCCCGAGTTTGAACGTTTTGTATAGGTTAATTAAAATAATAAATAAAACGCGTGGATGCAGCCGAGGTAATTAAAAATACGGAGTCGCTAAATGCTTCAAATCCGTTGCACCACGTTGAGCCATGCCGTTGAGCGCCGAAAACCCGATGACGAGCGACGACGAGAGGATGCCGCAGCGTCGATGACAAATGCCGCAGCCAAGGTCGCACACGCCGGTGCTGACGAAGAGGATGTCGAAAACGACGAAAACTCACTCTGCTAGGCCGACGGTGCTCCAAAATTTACCTCGCGCCGAGAGCCGCTGCCAAGGTTGCACGCGCCGGTGCCGACGGAGAGGATGACGAAAATCCACTCTGCTAGGCCGACGATGCCCCAAAAGTCACCTCGCGCCGAGAGCCGCCGATGCCGTGATAGCGCAAAAACGCCGCAGCCAGAGACGATGAGGCCCACGCAGTCGAAATGGCGTCGATAAATGATGAAAATCCACTCACGAAAGCCGACGATGCTCGATGAAAATCTCCGCCAAGAGACGTTGTTGAAAAATGTCGACAAAAGTCGAAACGAGCTGTGCTGCCGGCTGCTCCACGTGCGTCGTGTTAATGAAATTCACTCGCCGTACAACACCTCAAATGGCCAAAGTCGAAGTCGTTGACGTTCAAAAATGTTCGACTCAACGAGTCAAAACGAGCTGCGTCGGTGCGTCTCTACGCTTGTCGTCGTGTAACGGCTGAACAGTTCGAAAAATCGAACTCGAGCGAGCTCGCTGATGTCGGCCCGTTGAGAACTACGGCACACTCACCGGCGACGAAGCAGACCCTCGCTGTATGTATGTGTTGGCTGCCGGCCGGCGCTCCAAAATGGCGGCAACTGTCGAAATTGGAGCTTTTTCTTTTTTTTTTTTCGTTCGAGTTTCCGCCCAATCGAACAATCAATTTTCCTCTTTCTTACCCTGCTGCTCCGATGATGATGCTGTCGGAGCTGGTCGGAAGATCACCAGTGTGGAAATATATGAGTTTGCTGGGGGCCCAGGGTAGGGCTTGTAAGAGACGATGTTGGTCGTTGCTTCTGCTGATGCTGCCGCTGCTGCTATCTCCGCTGCTGACTTGCCGTGGCAGATAGGTGGCCAAAGATCCACACTCCTTTGGCCGAATATATATTCGCGTGTACAAACGCAGGGAATAGGAAAGAGATGAGGAAGATTGAATTAAACTCAACTGACTAAATTAACAAAGTCAGTTTATTGGTTGGAATGTGTCTCACTGTTCGACTCTATACAGCTGATGGTCAGACACGCACTGTCGTGCTCGGCGCTCCGAGCTAGTCGCGACACCAACGGTGGTGCGCACGAACGGAGGGGGGGTAAAGTTGGCTGACGCCACAGAGATGACCGCAGACGCTTTTCGCCGCGGTTTATTTTGATTGTGTCTGACGGCTGTGTTTGTGATGATGATGATGATGATGATGATGATGATTAACACGAGCGACAGGTGAAAGACACTATATTTGATGGGAGGCAGCGACGATGTGACAGAGCTTCGCAGGCAACACAGGGGAAGGGCTTACCTCCTCTCACGACTCCAGAGCAAATCACGCAAGTTGTCATTGAGCTCATCTGATTGGCGCAGTAATTGAAAGTCCTCTGGGTGCGCAGCGAAAGTAGAGGGAATGGTCGGCTGTATGATATTTTTCTTATCTCTTGATAAATTTTTGAGGCAGAAACGAGGTAAACCCTGGCTCGGAGGGTGAGTCTTAGCCGATGAAACCCACGTAAAGCAGGAGCCAATGGGTGCCTCGTCCGCCTAGAAATACACAGACACTTGTTCGAGTGAAAAAAACAATTAAAAACTGCAAAAATGGACAGGATTTATGGAGCACCAGAGAAACACGTCTGCTCTTCCTTACAGAGAGAGAGTGAGAGAGAGAGAGAGAGATCACGTTGAATTCGAGCAAGTACTTACAATCGGCTGTTAGCTTATATCCGGATGGCTCACTTGACACCCTCGCAACGATAGGCACTTGTACCAGCGCACTGCACAAATTACCGTTGCTCGACATATTAATTGTAGGTCGTAAATGCAAAGTTACAAATGTAATATCAAGTCAAGTACAAACGTAATATCAATATGCCAGAAAAAGTGACACAATCGGTAACAAAGCCGATAACAGTAACAAAAAATTTAACAGCCAAAGTATACGAAAATGGCTCATGAAAACAGCTGTATCTCAGCGAATGGTCAAAATTTTGAAGTTTCGAAAAATGCAATGGACAGGGGACAAAAAATCCTCGAAAATGAAATAAAACTTTCTTCGACTTTAAGCCCCCTTTGAGCCCTTAATCATAGGTGAATTGAAATAAAACAGCGGTAAAATTTAAAGTAAAACATTAAAGCCACAAAAAGTTGCCTTTCAGTTGTCAACACTTGTCATTCGGAGCGTGACACGTGCTCCTTAATAACATATTTCAAGTTCAATTCATTCATCTAGCTGTCTTTCTAGAGGTCATCTGACTATATATTCAGATTCATCATCCTCAAAAACCGACGTATGATTTTTTCACCTTTTTTCATGATCTGATTTTTAAATGACCTTCAAAGAACTTTTATGAAGCAGGATACAGTCAAAAAAATCTCTGATTCAGATTCAGTGACTCTCAAAACATATGTGCTTTTTTTGGATATTTACATTCAATTCTCTTAGTTTGAGCTTCAAATAACCTTGAAAGTGACCTACGTAAATGTTATCTGACCTTCACTTAGGATTTAGATTTTGCATCTTCAAAAAACCGTGCAAAAATTTTTCGGATTGTTCACCAGTTTTCCTTTGTTTGGCCTTGAAATGACCTTGGAAATGAGTCAGCCTTGAAAAACCGACTCCGTGTTCGGATCCACTGACCCCAAAAATGCGAAGTTCTGTAGGTTTGTACTCGAAGATTTTTTTTGTTACTATTTTTGTTACAATCAATTATTATTTCAGGCAACAGACTATTCAAACCCATTTAATTAATTAATATTATTAATTTTTTTAGTTGTACTTGAGTTTTGCATCAAAAATCCATTCATCTTTACATAGAAAATACCACTATCCCTCAGCATAACAATCTGCCCGTCGCGTGAATTTCATGAATCATAAACTCTGTTGTAAATTATTAGAAAAAAAGTGTAATTCTAGATTACACATGCCATATAAAAATGCCTACTTTTATAACTTAGCACAAGTGAAGTATGGCTTGATAATTTAAAATCAAGTTAGATTTGTAAAGAGAGATCTTTTTAAACACGTTCAGCTGTTATTCTTGTCTGATTTATATTGCTTCTTACCTTTATTTTATGCGATGAATGTATATCAACCAAAAAATCCACTATATCAAGTAACTGACTCTTGAGTGACTCTGAGAAATAACTATTGTTTATGACCGTGAGAGATGAGGAAATATGATCTTCAAAGGCATCTGACAATAAATGTCCTCCAACATCCTAAGCAGGTTTTGTTAAAAAATAGAACATAAGTTTTCATTAAACATATTTTTTCAGATTTATGAATTTCAGTTTGGGTGAAGATTATAGGAGTAAATGTCCGTGTACGAGTAAATGACTATTTCGCCTTCCAATTATTTAGCAAACGTTGCATCTTTTTTTCTACCTTCAATTAGTTCAATTTTATTATTAAATTTTTGATATTTTTTGAATCTTTTTAGTAAAAACATTATTTGGGTCCTGACATAAGCTTCTGCTTAAGGCGGTAAACCACCCTGGAATTTTTTGAAAATCGAAAATTGTTTTTTTTTGCTTAATAAGTCCTTTGACATCTCAAAAATATCCTGTGAAAATTTCAAATATTAATCTACTCTCTAAGTGCACAAATTTTGAATGAAGCGGGGGCCTCATAATCCATGCGCGCCCGCTCAGACGTTCTGTACTATAGTGTATAGTAGTGTATAGAATAGTAAGATAATGTTAAGAAGTACGAGAAAGGATCTACAGAATAAGGACTTCAATCTTAAAGGCCAATTGTACGATGCAGGAATTGCATATTAAAGATATTCTCTTTTATCTTTACTTTCTACTACTCAAAACTTTGAACGCCTTTTTCTCAAATTCACTTTTTCATAATCGGGCGGTAAGATTTATCGAACAATTTTCATCCGATCGACACTAAATTTTAACTGCCTAGTCTTGACTGCTTTCTAAACAGAAGTACCTGGGGGTTTTGTGAAACATAAATTTTTTCAAAAGTTATTACCAATTTTTACGTGAATTTTCAGTGTTTTTTCATACTTTTTGTTCAAAATGACGTCATTTTGTAAAAAAACGATTTAAAAACAAAAGCCCAGGTACTTCTGTTGCTGTTCATGTATATTTTCGAAATTTTTGTGTCTCATGTTCATAACTTTAAAATTACACGTAAAACGCTACCGCCCCGAAGCATTTAAAAAAAAAGACGTCCCAGGGAAAATGCTGCAAAGCCACCATTTTGTTTACTACTGCCCATATGAATATTAAAAAACATTATTTAAATGTTGTATAAACAAGAGCTTTTTACCGAATTTTAATATCTAGTATATTTTTTTTAATATCCGATCCCGAAAATTTGATGAATTTTTTCGTGTTCAGGGTGGTTTACCGCCTTAAGTTCAAACGTAAGTCTTGGCATAAAATGCTTACATTTTTATGGTTTCAAGTTGTTTTCAAATTTCTTTACCGTAATAATCCACTCATACAGCAGATTTCATCTTTAAAGATGCAGCGTTGCAACTGCAGATTAATCACAGACTAGGGGTGTGCGAGTACCCGAAAAAACTCGACCCGATCGAAAACTAGCACATAACTTTCAAAAGTTATTTTTGGTCATGTTTGTAACACGGTTGCGTGTTACGCGACACTCGGCCAGAGCAGAGTCCGTAGGGTGGTCATCCCTTTTCCCATCCTTTAACTTTACGTCCGTCGCGACATGATAATTTCGCGAGTCGATGCGAACGCGAGGCGACTTCGAGAGAGAGTATTTCGGGCAAGACGAGCACGACACAAGGAGAGAGGTCACGTGACTAAGACCGCCTGTGCTCGCGAGAGGAGACTAAGGAATCTGAGGGAAGCAGACGACGCTTCTGGCGCCTTGGGCCTTTGTGGCGGGTTTGTGAGCAGCGCGAGACACTCTGTCTCTGGAAAGCCTACCGAGCGAACGTGTGCGAACCTGTTGTTCTGCGAGACTGCTCCGTTTTTGCCTATTGTACCACGCGAGTGTGTGAGCTGCTGCGGTGCTGCCCGAGGTCTGTCTTCCGCTGCCGAGATCCTGCTACCGCTGTTATTGAGGTCCAGGTTGCCGTTGTATTTGGCTATTCACCACTCGAGTCGACGACGAGTAAGTCACCTTCCAAGCAATTATCTGCCAAGCTACGCTCTCTCTCTGTCTTCGCGAATTCCCATATATTAGATATCCTCGCCCATCGAGTAGAGTCATCATCAAGCCGACGCGACCAAATACGAGTCATAAGATTAAGCATTATACTCCGTGTAAGATATTTATTTAATTGTAATTCATTTGGCAACTAATAAGGCGTCACATCCGTGACTGGCGCCGAATAAATCACCTTATTATTGTTCTCTTTACATTAAATAACACGCTTAATTATTTGTACCACCCTGACTCCATTTCAGCATCTACAAGGATCGAACGGGCCAAATCTTGCCCGGATTGGCAACCGTTACATGTTATACGGACAGTTTATGATAAACAAAGCCAAAACTTAAATTTTCAGTAAATTATACATCACAAAATATTAGCGCAGCCACTTTGTAGTATTATTTAGCCCAATCGCTAAATTGCTACTTCGTTATAAAAGTACTTGAATGTTCTAAGAAAATAGAACTAACATATGATATAGATAGACAATTTTTTCAAATTTCGAATAATAAGGTTTGATTTTCCAAACTTTTTCGTTTACTTGATTTTGGACTCGCAATTCTATTTTGATTAAATGTAAGTTACATAAAAATGTGTTCTACTTAACTACATAAATAAAAGGGTATAACTATTTCGTTCAAGTATTGAAATGTGGTAGTTTCCTTTTGGCTTTTTGAAATATCGTATTTTTCATTTGTCTTCTTAACCCTTAAGGCCTGAAGTTACGAAATTTTTCGTTTGAAATCGAGGCAATTTTTTTCAATGTTTTGCACCTAAAATAGACTTTGCGCATACCCATTTTTATGTAAAATTTCATGTCCTTTCAGAATCCGGGCGCAAATTTGAGATGTAATGCTTCGAAAAAAGTCATGATTGTTAAAAAAAAAAAAAAAAAGTAAACTTTTGCGAAAAAAATCATCTTTGATCATTTTTATCGACTTATTGCAGTGAAAAACTCAAGATACAAATGTGATCAAAGGTGATCATAGGTGTAGATGTACCTTAGGGAATTTCACAAATTTTTCCAACCACTTTTTCTGACAAAATGGTGGCCATGAATTATAATGTTTATAAAAAACCAAAGTCAATATTTATCTCGAAAACCATTAAGTTTATAAAAAAGTTTATAGAACAAAAATGTTTTAGAATTGATCAAGGAATATTCTCGAACAATTTTAGAATTTTTGGAGCGCGATTTTTCGATTTCTGGAAAATTCGTTGAGTAAAATTTTCCAAAATCATCTCAAAAAATTCTGAAAAAAATTTGAGAATTTTTCTTGATCAACTCTAAGTTTGTTTTGTTCTATAAATTTTTTCTCTAAAGTCAATGGTTTTCCAGTAATAAATCATATATTCTCATCCAAATATGCATTTTCTTGCATAATCTTATGCATGAACGGTTTACTTCGTCGTAACTATTTTGTTAGAAAAAGTGGTTGGAAAAATTTGAAAAAATTCCTTAAGGTACTTCCATAACCATGATAACCTCTGATATTTATATCTTGAGTTCTTTACCGCAACAGGTCGAAAATAAAGATCAAAGTTGATTTTTCGCACAAAATTTTACGTATTTTTTTGTTTAAACAATCATGACTTTTTTTCGAAGCATCAAATCTCAAAATTGAGCCCGCTTTCTGAAAAAGCATTAAATTTTACATGTTAATAGGAACGCGCAAAGTCTTTTCAAAGTCCAAAACATAGAAAAAAATTTCCTTGATATCAGACGGAAAATTTCGTCACTTCAGGCGTTAATGGGTTAAAATTGAAATTTTGCTTTAAATGGTTGGTTTTCTTTATTGAATTGAAACGTACTAGTGTTCCTCAACAGTGTTATCGGAGAATATTAAAGAAAATAAACCTAACTATAACAATGTCTCAATATTTAAATAAAGCTTTAACAAAACTGTAAGAAAACACGATTAAAAGAGCTCAAATACTCGAAAAAACTCGGGTACCCGAAAATTTTTTTCCCCATTTTCGTTTCCCGATGTCGAGTTTCACGACACATCAAAAATTTGTTGTTTACTGATATTTCACGAGTTCTACTAGATCACGTAGAAACGAGGCTTGATGACGTGATCTTTCGGGTTTGCGACTAGTATTAGTAGACGACATTTATTGCGGTATAGGGGAGCGCAAATTGAAAAATCACAAATACAAACGGGTCAGAGTTTCGTTCGGCAATTCGTGAGCAAGCTCGAAACTTTTGTTTAGTCACTGCACACACAATCATTTCACGTATTTTTGAGCTTAACGGCAAGCATAATTGGTCGTTGACTATATTTCGTAAGATCATAAAATCATCGGAATTATCGGTCGCTGGCATAACTTTTGCCTGTCAATTCTAGAGAGACACGTGCTTTTGTTGTCTGTTTATTTATCGAACGCTCGCATGTAGCAGTCGAGCGTCTTCTAGATCCCCATGGCAACCAGGATTGCGATAGTCCTTTTGAAGAAATAAAGCTGCATTTTTAATTATTATTTTTCTCGCTTAATATTGCACATAGAATTTTTCTAAAAATTTTCCCTGGTCCCATAATTCACCCACTACACGCCCGTTTCGGGCGTTAAACTACTTTCCAATCACGGTGCACATTACATAGAAACCTGGTATTTATTATAAACAGGATTACATGAGTAATTATTGAGAAAACAACACACGTCATGCGCGTACACATAAACGCATGTGTATGCAATATCAATGTACATATGCGTCAGTAATATATGAGAGAAATGTGTTTGTACACTCGCGCGAGAGATTCCTTAATGTTTGATGGACTAAAATCATTATTACATTATTGCACGAGTGTGCTTTAGAAAAATTATATTTCAACATAAAAATAATAAATCTTCACGAGATTTAATTTAAGGAATTTCAGAAAGATATTGCAGGAATCATAATTTTAAATACTTAAATAGAAATAAATTATAATACATGATTAGTGTAACAAAGTTTTGATTTATTATATTATATAAGTTTAATTGTAATCATCATCACCGAAAAGAAATTTACTCTAATTTTTTTGGTATAATTTTTGCAAAATTTTGGGTTAAATTTCGTTTTGGTAGCTCCTATAGATTTCTCAGAATGTTGTAAAGTGTGAGGAAAAACAAGATTTTTCGAGGACCCGGAGCTGAATTACTGATATTCAGCTGCAAACACGCATCCCACAAAAACAGCTGTATCTAGAGGAAAATAAGGCCGTTTTAAAATCTGAATACGGCGTTGGAAAGGCGAGACAAAAACCTATCAAACAATGCATTCACATTTTTTCAATAGGTGATCTTGCTGAGCCGTTTTTTGAAGAAACAAATGCACTTTTCTCGAATTTCAGTTAATTTAATGTAAATCCACACCCGTCTTGTGGCACGGGTTTTTTTTCACCATGTGAGCTGAAACTTGGTAGAGGTCATTTTTTTGGGGGTTTGAAACTTTTGAGGGGGCGTCCCGTCGATTTAAAAAAAAAAAAAAAAAAATATTGTCAGTTTAATAGATATATATTGTGACGATGTCACTGGCGACGATCGCGCGTCGTTTAGAGTGAATGCAGCGTGTATGCGCGTGTGAGTTGCGACTGTCCGACCGTATAGGGTGAAGGAGGAGCTAAGCGCTTCTAACCTCCAGAAGAGAGTACGCGTCACGAAATCGGGATTCGAGCAGAGCACGTGTTGTGACTCTGTGATTCCCCTTGGACTTTCGTGAGCGAACTCACATGATACTAGGCTTCGCGTACAGTGACGCAGAGACGTGCGAGTGCAAGTGCGCGGCACGAGATCGGGATTCGAGCCGAGAGCACGTTGTGACTCGAAGGTTTCCCCTTGGACTTTCTCGCATAGATCCTTATGGTAATCTGACGTCACACTTGAGTACTTGTTGAGATTCTCTTGTCTATTAAATGCGATTGAGTCGCAATTTAAGAATCTTTGCAAATTATTAGAATAAGAATAACTTGGACCTTAATTGAATAAATCAGTGACTTTTCTATTTAACCTAACTCCCTCTTGGGATCATTTCGCGAACCTTTTTTCTAACCTTTCCAGCACGGAATCGCCAACGCTCGAGGCGCACTGGGTGTAAGGCTCGACCCCCATTTGAGGTAAGACGACCTTATAGGCTAACCGGAGCCTCAGTAACAAATAATTAGACTGCAGGGCGAGCACAGGCTACGGCTCAGATCCTCGCACGTCACAATGGCGCCCAACGTGGGGCCCACGGGGCCTTATTAATCGAATTACTCAATTTAAAGTGAATTTACTTTGAGCGAGAAATTTCTCAGAATTTCCACCAAGAGTCGAGCTGAATTTCGGAATTGTTCGCGTGCGTATCGAAGTGAGTGAGAGTGAAACACACCGACCAAGATAACGAATTGTGAGTAGTATTAAGGATTGATTATAGAAATTTGTATATTACTCATAGGGCCTTGGACTTCGTGATCGGGAACGCGTGCCTTATTGAGTTGAGTTGTTGACGTACCGCTTTGTAACGATCAATTCAGCAAGCTCATTCTCATTTTCATTCATTCGCACATTTTTGCATAATTTTGTTAGGACCCGTACCCCTAGTAATTCCCGTGGCTAGGTTGTTTTAATTTCAGCTATCAGGAATCGAACCTTAGTCGGTACTCAGCTGTGGCAAAGAAGCAGACAGATACAACCAAACAAAGCAGATTATTGCACTTGGACGGAAATCGAGATTCGATCCTGCCGTAGGTGATTCAATACTTAGCGAGTACCACCAGACGATTAGATACAAAGGCCGAGGTAAAGCCGTTTTCTTATTAAAAATTTGATAGTGACATTTGTATGTAAATAGTTTTCCCCTTTGACCCGAATTAGGATCCTCGGTTATTGTCTGTCCCTGGTTTATTACCCGCGAGGATGAATGTCCCCGAGACTTGGGTGCAAGCGACATCGCGCTTGATGACACCGATGAGTAGAGCCCTTCGTAGGCTCGTCCGAGAGGTTACCCTACTTCCTCGTGAAGCCGTAGTTGATAAATTGCGTGCGATGCAAGTGAATTCCAAGGGTATTGAGGCAATGATCCGCAATTGATTGGTTCGCGCCGAAGCGAAAATCGAATTCCCAGACGAAGAGATTCCTTGGATCGAGATGTACGATGAGTTACCCGACGCGATCGCTTTTGAAGAATAAGGTCAGCGCATGCTAAGTGAAGAAGCTCGGAAGGAAATTAATGACGAGATAGCATCGATTAAGACCTTGGACCACGAGCCAAAGGAGGATCATTGGGCTCAAGAGATGCAGAATACCCTCGATGCAGCACGGCAGATGAACCAAGACAATGCGGAGCAGCGTACAACAGTATCTACGAGGGGGTTCAGACCATGACCACTTGTTCTGCGACGACGAGTACGACCAGAACGGCAGCGACCGCCACCAGAACGACCCTTGGACCATTCTCTACCACGACGGTGTAGGTACCTGGTGCAACGTGGAGGCCTAGCCTACCACCGATGTGGCAACCTGGCATGGAGATAGCGGCAGCAACGAATTTAATGCCGGTAACTTCAACAAGTTGCATGTTTCCAGGCCGGCCACCGAGTTACATGAATTGGCCGCAGTTCGGACTGATGACACCAATCAGTCGAAGTGTGATCGACGCAGCCTTCGAAGCACCGTCCTTTGACACCAACGAGAACGATCGACCGAAAACACGCCAAGAAGCACCCGTACAATTGCCGCACAGTGTTATATTTTGAGAAAAAATGGACAAAATCAAATTCCCGTCGATAGCAAGTATCTCAAAAAATTTGGTCGGTCTCTTTCGAAAAGTGGCTTTATGCTTTTTTTGGAAAAATTGTCCCGAATCGAGATTCCAGCGTGACCATTTCTCAGAAATGCCCAAAACATGGTCTTTTTCAGGTTTAGACAGTTTTTGCCAATTTATCACAATTTTCACTCATATACATAACAGGTGATAATTTATTTGGAAAGTCGAAAAAAAAACGTATAATTTCGTTTTTTAAAAATTTTTTTAGGTGCTTGGTATCGAAAAATACATCGATATTTAATTAGGGGTAAATTAACGTTAAATTTGCATGTTTTTTACACAGGATAACGATCCTGAATGATCCAAACTATCATGTTTTAACCTCATATTCAACGTATTTTTCGTCGTTGAATCCAATGGTGACCTTGGATTTGACCGTGAAAACAACCTTAAACCTCCAGCGAACGAAAAATCGTTTCATCGAACTTTTCTTTAGGGTGAAGGAAGAGCCAGACGATACTTGGGCAGATGTAGTCAACGATTTTTTACATAGTATCACGTTCCTAAATGATCCAAACAATAATTTTTTAACCTCATATCCAACGTATTTTTTGACGAGGAATCCAATGGCGACCTTGGATTTGACCTTGAAAACAACCTGTAAACTCCAGCGAACGAAAAATCGATAAAAAAGTAATTGATAGTCCCAAAAATTGCCGAAATAAAATTTTCTCCGCTATTTTACTTCAGTGAGAATCGGTCCTATGTACTATTTTTTGTTTATAATTAAACGTTATTATTTTCAATTGAATTTATAAATAATATTTTTCTATATAGTTTTTTAATTGCCCAAAAGCAATAAATTTTGATGATTAACTTTGATGTAATTTTGGTCTCGTGCTTTTAGAATAAATAATGAATATTAATTACAGTTATAAAAGTAATTTATTCAATACATATATGCTATATTAAGCATATAATATTTTTGCATTCATATAATATTTATAGAAAGGACATCACATACGCATGATTTGTGCAAAATCACATGATTCGCGCTATGGATCCTATATATTGGCATTACTAAGACCAGCTTTCGCACATTTTTACTGAAAGATTACTAATATAATTTATCTAAATATGAGTAACGAGAAGTTCTCTCACCGTTATTGAGTTTTAAGTGTATTTTCGTAATCGTTCGTCTAATGTTTACATTATATCTGTATCTATGCTAGAAAAAGCATCTTCTACGATCGGCACGTAACACTTGTAAGGAAGTAGTCCAGCACAGGGTCCGACGGTACTCCTTCCTTTAAATTGTATCCTAGAATCCCTTCCACCCGAGAGAGAGAGATCATAAATGAGTGATTCTGACTAACTTTTAAAATAACGCCTAAAAAAATTTTTGATGAAAAATTTAGCGGCACAGTATCCGGAATGAATTTTTCTTGAATATTATCAACAAAGAATCCCAAAAATAACTTTGGGCTTTATTTTCCTCCATAGTCCATTTGGGAAACCCGATTTAAATGTGGGTCAAAATAAAACTTCTTCAAATTTTCGAATGACACCGATCTAGATGCGCTTTTGATATGTTATAGTACATGGTAAAAAAATCCTAAAGCCAAAATTTTACTCCCCATCCCCCCCTCCTACCCCCTCCACCCCTATAAACGTCCATTCTTTATTTATATTCATTCTGAAGCCCTGAAGTAATTAAAAAATCTGAAAAATTCATAGTAGTACATATCAACAAAACTAATCACCTTGAATTTCTTCAGATTTTTGGAGGGCTTCAGGCCTTCAGATAAAATAATTAAAAATTTGGAAAATTTATATACGGTGATACGAGCCAATATCAAACTCGAAAATTTTTTTCTCTGTTTTATGCATTGAAAAACATAACCTTAAATTTCTTTGGATTTTTTCAAGTTTCCTTATGCACTTTTTGAAGCGAAAAAACCCCTTTTTCTTTCATGTGTTTTCATGTGACATTACTTATATCATCCCGCACATAATTATCTACGTAGGCGAATTGCGTAGTCATTATAAATGAATTAAATGTAACATTTTTTTTTTGCAAAAATCTCTATAGATAGTGGCCCTGCAGTATAATTAGAAAATTTTTATCTGTTTATATCGAAATTCATTGTAGGCATGAAAGTACATGTCGAGTACATTGTTTACGTTTTCGTAAGACGCTGACTGCTTTGTACCTGTGCAGCATAGCACTGTTCTATGCCAGTACATTGCAGAAATAACGACATAAGCGTGCGTCTATGGGTCGCTTATCGCGTAATACAATGCAAACATTTTACTTATATTATCCAAAAAATTTCGTTGGTGTTTAATGACCTCAGTCTGCAAAATATAGAAATGTCCCAGAGCATGTGTAATTAGTGGCTGAGCCGAAAAATTATATTAAAAAATGGGTTGTAAAACAATTTTTTAAATAAAAAAAGAAAGTGTATGAAAAAAAATTATTTGTTGAATAATTTATTTATTCATGATAAGAAAAAAATTTTTCATGAAAAAAAATATATTTATAAAAATTTTTCATGAAAAAAAAAATTGTTTATAAAAATTGTTTATAAAATTTCCCATGAAAAAATTTTTTTTTATAAATTAATCAATTTATTCATAGTAGAAAAAAATTTCATAAAAAAAAAAATTTTTTTCAAAAATTTTTAAGTGATTAACGCAGGATTATCGAATGTTCAATCCAGCGTACAATTCTTATTAAATAAGGGACAGAGTTCTGGTTGGGCTCATTTTGTTCGTCTTTTCCAGCCTTTTTTAAACATGTATACAGATATAAAAAAAACGATAGTCCATTGTAAAAAATGAAAATTTATAAAAAAAGCTAAAAGTTCAAATAATCCAGTACGCGCGGAAAACATTCTGGGAAATTTCCAATTTAGGAGGATCAAGTTCAGGTCACAAATTTTTCTAAAGTATGTGAATAAAGGAAGGTAACATGATAATTTCAGATCATTTGGTTAATAGTCCATTTTTTAAGAAGCTATCGAAAATTTATTTTATTCGCAGAACGTTTTTTGACTCAAGAGTAAAATCGATTTTCAAACGTGCAATACAAAAAGGACGGGCCACCAAAACGCTCAAAAATAAAAGTGTAGATCTCTCAAGTCTTCTTAAAGACCCTGATAAAATTTCAGAACTGTGCATGGTAAATTACCTGACTTACACATCAGTACGTGCAATTTTAAAAGTTAGTCAGAAACACTCAAATAAGCGAGCCTAATGGTATTGCGGATCGGCGCCAATTAATCGATAAGCGCCGAATTTGCAGAGAGAGAGAGAGAGAGCTGTGATCAACGCTAAGTGCGTAGACGGGTCTTGCGTGAGTGATTTTGTGAAATTGCGTTTTTTTGAGTATCTTCGGTTTGTAATACTATCACTTATATTTCAATATTACAACTACATTATCATGAGCCGCACAAAAAATAAACGGAGTCAAAAACGGCATGATAAACCTGGAAGACCTTCAAAAAAACAACGTGCTTTTAATGGTGGAAGAAAAAGACTGAATATTTTCGATAACATTGAAAAAACTTTGTACAGACGAGCTGAAGAATTCGCAGCTCAATGTAATAACAATGTTAAATTCATTGAACTCGCACTGAAAATAGCCCGAAAAAAGAACGGATGTGATGATTCTGTGACGATTATTGAAACTAATGAAAATAAAAAATACGACGGGGACTCTGCGTTATCATTTTCATTAGATCTTGATCTAAGTGTCCATCAATATAGAGCGTTAGTTGCAGATTGTGCGAGCCATGATGTTCAATTGTAACCGAAATATCACCACCTTATCGAGGCAAAAAAAAATTGTTTAGTAAATATAAAAAAGCACACAGATACAGAAGTATTCGTGTCGTTGCAAGACATTTTAGATAAAAGCATTGAAAGATTATGCAGTTCAGAAGCTCAAGATTGGGGAGAAGATTGTTTATTTCATCTGGAAATGATCGTGACAATGGGATTTGACAGCTCTTCAGGTCACGTGAGTCCACATCAACAGGGAGATGACCAAATCGAAGAATTCACTTCCCAAGCATACCATTTTGTTAGCTGTATGAACATCATCCAAATGTCTTGTAATTTGCACGGACACGGTCACTGCTGGGTGAATCCCTCGCCACAAAGTATTCGCTTCACAAGACCACTCCGTATGTCTTTTGAAAAGGAAGATGATGAAGCGATTACAAACGAAATTCGAAGGTTGGATCTCGAGATCAGTGAATTAAAAATATACCGATTTAAAGTAAACAATAAAACCGCACGTGTGAAGTACAACCAAAGAAGATAGACACGTATAGAAGCCCAGAGCTTAACTAAAAATTGAGGCTGGCTCATATGATACCAAAACCAACTTCAAGGGGGCGCGGCGAGCAACCTAAGCCTGTAATGTATAACCAACATTTAGTCCCTTGGTTACCAAAGTCTTCGTGGTCGAGTGGTCAAGCGCTCGGCTTCGTTTTTTGCGTCGAGCGGTCGGGCCTTGGTTCAATCCCAGGCCGCAGATATTTTTTTTACATTTTTTTCTCAAATTACAAAGAATAAAGTAAGGATTTAAATAAAATTAAAAATACTCTGATAAATTTATTTATTAAGGGTTTTTTTTAAATGTGAAAAATAATAATCAAGCGATACGGTCCATTTAAAATTGGAGTCAGAGATATTTTCATAAAAAAGAAACTTCATTTAACGAAATTAACACGAAATTTTTTTTCGAGGCGTCTAAATATACATTAATTTAATTTAATTTGCGTTTGAATTAAATGTGATTTTTTATTTTTTTGTAGAAAAAAGAACATGAAAAAAAAGTTTGATTATCAATGCAATTTTAATTTTACGACCAATATCAGCTAAAAACGAAATCCTTACTTTATTCTTTGTAATTTGAGAAAAAAATGTAAAAAAAATATCTGCGGCCTGGGATTGAACCAAGGCCCGACCGCTCGACGCAAAAAACGAAGCCGAGCGCTTGACCACTCGACCACGAAGACTTTGGTAATTACGGGACTAAATGTTGGTTATACATTACAGGCTTAGGTTGCTCGCCGCGCCCCCTTGAAGTTGGTTTTGGTACCATACGAGCCAGCCTCAATCGCGCCTATAGTTCTGTGCTTCTATACGTGTCTATCTTCTTTGGTACAACGTATTCCAGACACTATTCGATGGGAAGTGTGTGAATACTTTAGTTGATAATCCAGCCACAACAAAATTTCCTATGTGCCTGAAAACATCACATCAATTCGGAAATGTCAACGAAGATTTCACTCCTCGTGAAGAATCGTTGCTTTTCGAATTGAGTTTATTGCACGCTGAAATAAAAGCTTTCGAGCACTTGCTGCACTTGTCGTACAGACTACATCTCGGACAATGGGATGTACGAGCAGATATGAAAGGTATTTATATTTTATTTATATTATGAGCAGTGTAATTTGGTTACTATTAAATAAATTACGAAATTTCTCGGTTTATAAGTCATAGATATCGAATCATGACCACTATGAAATCACGACCATTGTGTAGACCAGCTATGTATGCATCACCGCGCTTTTCTCGGAAATTCTACGTTTCTAAGCTACACGAAAAAACAGAGGGGGGACTGTATACGCCGATCGAGCTCGGGTTCAAAACTAAAATTTTCAACCCCCTCCCCCCTCCTACCCCCCACTTCCGGTATAAACGTCCATTTTCTATCTATATTTTTTCTGAAGGCCTGAAGCAATTAAAAAATCTGAAAAAATTCACAAAAATATTTATCCACAATCCAAACAACCTCGAATTTTTTCAGATTTTTTGAGTGCTTCAGGCCTTCAGGAAAAATCATTGAAAATTTTGAAAATTCATGTACGGCGCTACGATGCAATACAAAGCCCGATCTTTTTTTTCACTCATTTTTGGCATCAAAATACATAACCTCAAATTTTTTCAGATTTTTTCAGACAGAACTCTGACGTCTAGAGCCGAAAACCCCCATTTTTTAACGAAAATAATTTTTTTAGGTCGGTATGAATGCTTGAAAAATCTGGAAAAATTTTTTTCTTGTTTTCTTCATCGAAATACATTACCTTGAATTTTATCAAATTTTTTAATTGAAGGCGATAGCATCTATGGCTGAAAAACGTTTTTTTTTATGAAAAACGGTTCCTGGAACCCAGAGGTTCCACTAAAAAAATTTGAAAAAATTTTTTTCGAATTCCTTGTCAAATTTTAATAAATTTTGACAGTCGCCAAATTTCGATTGGAGCTTCCTAGCTCATTCTAGAGATAACAAAGATTCGAGCAAAATTCTGAAGACATTCATCACAATTACATTATTTTTCAAATTTCTTCAGAATTTCGCTCTAATCTTTGTTATGCTCTAGAATGAGCTAGGAAGCTCCAATCGAAATTTTCTAAAGTCCAATTAAGTCCAGAAATCTGGAAGGATCGTGTAAAGCGTTTGGACGCGCTGAGGGATCGCGTTGCGAGCTTTATTGACCAAGCGCATGAGAAGCAGAAGCGACACTTTGATAAAGGTAGAGTCCGAGTGAGTTTTCAGGTAGGAGACTGGGTGAAACGAAGGATCCACCCTCTATCCGACGGGACAAAGGGATTCTCCTTGAAGTGACGATGAAACTCAAAGGCCCATATCAGATCGCGGAAGTTCTCGGACCCGAAACTTACCGACTCCAAACAGACTCGCGTGAAGATGAAAACCGTCGTCTACGTAAACGCGCCCAAGCCAAGTCCAAGGCCCGTAGGCAAGATAGAACGCGAATTAACCCGATTGGATTTAATTTGTTTCAGGAGGCGACAAGCCAGGAAGAACAGACGGAAATGGAGAGGCGATCCGCCAGGGAATGGGCTTGACAGGAGTTCCTGTCAAAACGAACGACTGAAGCGACACCTGGTCGGCCGAGACGTCGAACTACGCGATCACTTATCTCAGCGGTACTTCCCGTACGGGCCACGCAAGGCACCATCCGAGCGAATGGGCAAGGTTTGAAACCCCAAGTCCACGCACTATTATCACCCGTACCACCGCGGACATAATTACAAATGTTTTACTCTGCTCTAGGATCCGCAGCGGCACTTGGACTAGTGGAGTTACCACCTTGGACTTCGCGCACGTGATACTCGTTGCCTCGACCTAAAAAATTTATTTAATTTACCTTTTTTTCGTTCTTTCTAGTTTTAGGTTAATTGCGTCGGAGACCCACGTGATCAAGCATTGACGCCAAGAATTTAGTTTTTTTTTGCTTTGTTGTTTATTGAGTCCCGGAAGGACAGTAGATTCGCGGTAAAATAACAGAACGGCAATCAGGCAAAAGATTTTGCATCAGTTCCTTTCGTTTTTTTTTTTTTTTTTAATTTTGATAGGCAATGAAGCCAAAATAGTTTAAGTTTGTTTGGGCATTAGCCATGACCTAGATGTAAGATAGACAGCTCCGAAAAAAGTTGATGTAAAACTCTTGGAAAATAGTCCGCNGGGGGAAGGTATTTGAGTCTGTAACGTCCTTAAAATGGGCCTGGAGAAAAACAAATTACACATTTTAACGTAAAATTTTTGCTCTTTTCGAATATGATATAAAAAATGGCGGGTTTCAATTTGAAAAATCGATTTTTGGGTTACTGAAGCTTGAAGGTTATGCTCGAGGTCAAATTCAAGGTCACCATTAAATTCCTCGTTAAAAAATACGTCAAATAAGAGGTTTTTGATTTTTTTCTACGCTCATCATGGAAAATTTACAGGTATATTCATACTTTTGCCACACCATGTATAATCGTTGGCACTACTAGTGTTCTTAATTAAGTCAAATACTACACCATACATGTTTGAGTTGTCTATGATCAAGTTTAGCAATACGAGTAGTATTTTCGACTAGTTATATAATATGTAACTATTTCTCCGTAGTTTTGAATTTCATTTAATTTTGTAAAAATATTTAATTACACTAAAAGTACAATAAAACTTGTACGAATAGTATTATACTTACATTTAGAACGAATTGCAGAATCAGTAATACATTAACATCTGGTAGAACAACTTTGAATTTTATTGCTTGCATAAGCTCGAACATTATGGTCCTCGTGAGAATAAACTTATCTCGTTCTCGAATAAATGTTTTTTGACATAAAATGCACAGTTCCATTAAATAAGAGAAGCGAATTTGACAATTTTGCAGAGCAAGACTCAGAATTTTTGAAAACGTATCTAAAAGACCCTAAAATATAAGTCATTAGAAGTAAAATTTTATTATTCTTTAAATTTTTTTCAAAAATATCAACTGATAAGCGAAATAATTTTTCGTGTAAAAATTGATAAGTACACTCGGCAATAAAATAATAGCAACGAAAAAAATTCATCGAAATTTTGTCGATTTTCAAATGCTTCTATCTTGGGCTAGGTTTATCGTATCGACACATTTTTTTTTAATTTCTTGGAAATTTCGTCCTCTTTAAATCCATATATCAGCGCGTCCAGCATAAGTCGGCCACCCCGCGCGATTACGGCATTTTTGGCCGAAAGTGTCGTATGTTTAGCTCGCTTGGAAACGTTTACCAAGAGTCAGAAAAAAAATCTAAATCCACAGATCGATAGATTTTTTCCTCTTCTTTCTAGTGGTGTAACTTGAAAAATTCTTAAAAATTGATTTTGAGGTTAAAACTCGACTTGAATGTTTAAGTCGAATTATCCAAAAAATGTATCCTCCGATTTCAATTTAAACCGCACCAATCGGAAGAGGAGGCAAAAATCTATCGAAAACAATGTTTTTTAGGATGGAGAAATGATAAGAACTATTAAAGATATCGAGATGAATAGCGCGGGACGGCGCGCTCGGACCTGTTTTCCTGCCTATGTCTTTTCGACTCGTTAAAAAGTATACTTTGCGATGGTGTATGTAAGATTTCGATTGAAAAATTACTGTCGTACTGGTACACGTTCAAACAGTCAATTTTTTTCAGTAATTTTTAGTGTATGGCTCAAATACTACTGGTAACTCGACATTAACTCGAGTCACAGCTAGGGCTGTGAGAGTACTCGAAAAAACTGACTCGTCGAGTTCGAGTTTTTTCCTCGAGTTCGAGTCGGGTACTCGCGCTTTTTCGAGTGCTCGAGTTTTTTCGGGTACTCGCGTTTTTTTCGAATAATCCAGTTTTTCGAGTACTCGCAATTTTAAGTGAATAAATGATGAATTAATAGTCTCTAGATCACTTCCCTTTGTGTGGACATGCTTATAAGTGTGATATTTGCAGCGGATTGGATTGGAAGAAGAAAATAATTAAATAGTACCACACTTTATCACACTTATAAGCATGTACATATAAAGGGAGGGGTCTAGAGACTGTTCATTCATCATTTATTTACTTTAAACTTAATTATATTCCAAGTTCTTGAAAAACTACTCGATTACTCGGAAAAATTCGAGTGCCCGAAAAAACTAGAGTACTCGAAAAAGCTCGAGTACTTGAATTTTCACGACTTGACTCGAACTCGACTCGAAATCGGCGAGTAAAACTCGAAAATTCGGTTACTCGCACAGCCCTACTAAAACCCGAAATCGCTCATATTCACGAACATTTTGATTATACCGATACTCGCTGATTGTCTATTTAATGTATTGATAGATTTTAAATGAAAAATATGGGCGAAAATTGGCGTATTCAGTAAAAAGAAATACATTGAAAACCATTTGTCATTGCTGGGAAACTCCATCAGTCAAGAAAACTTCATCAACGTCTGAATTATCATTTTCATTTATGTTCACAACATTTTGGAAAAAACAACAGATTTTGTTATCTCAAAAACTTAACTGCCACTTACTTTATACAGTTGCATTCCTGGTGTCTTGAATAATAAAATCATTACTTGAAACATCATAGTTATATCATCTAATGATGATATTAGTGGAATCATTCTCTTGAAAAAATTATCAAATTGCAGCATCAATCCACTCCAACTGTTAGCCCCAGAGCTTGAATTCACTTCAAGAGGGAAGTTTTCTAAGTAACAAGCGACATTACGAAGAACCGTTGACATATTTTCAATTGGTAGTAGTTTCTTGGAGTTTAAACCCTATAATAAAAAGTTCCATGAACAATTTTTTAAAATATATTTTAAACATAAATTTTTAAAAGAAGATAGAGACATGGGTTTCCATATTTTTTAAAAATCAATTTTTACTGTAAATTTTTATTAAAGGTATGACTATTGCGAACGTTTTCAATTTACGTCCGAGCCAGCAGTCATAAATAAAACTTAGTTTACCATAATTTAGGACAATGATTTATTGTTTCTATAAAGTAAAAAAAAGCTCCATAAATTGTTAGCCCTTTAATATTAAGGTTGAGAGGTCACTCGACAATCAAATATGATTAAAAACGGGAAAAAGTACTCACGTTTTTTTGACATGTATTTCCGGTGAAAATGGGATCAAAAAAATATGCGAATAACCAATTCTTATAAAAATTCAACTACCTTTCATAATTTGACCTCCGATTTTTTAAAAAACTATTAGGTCAATATTCGTACTTGATTTTATAAAAAAAATGTGATTTTGAAAAAAAAACAATTTTCTCATTTAACACGGAGAAAAAAAAGGAAAAAAAATTGGTGTGGCAATGCTCCCTTACACATAGATAGTCAGCGAGTGGACCTGGCATATAGGCCAGTAGCCTGAAGCAGTGACTAAGTGAAAAAAAAACTAATTTAATTATGTCCAAATCAACTTTTGCCACTTAGATAATAGTTTATTGAGATGCTCTTATCTCTATATCAACGCCTCTCATGAATGAACGAATCTTTTCTTGAACCATCGCTCCCAGGCTCTAAACGTGGTTGTGAACAACCAACGTTCGCTGCAGCTAAGGAGTAGTCTTTAGCAAGGTCAGTCTTCTCCAAGGAGATGATGGTCAGATGGACGATGACTTCATCGTGTCTCAGGCCTAAGCTCACTCGTTGCTGGAGAGGTCAAGAAGTCAAATCGATTTTAGTGCTACAGGCCTTTGCAAGCCGGAGGAACTAAAAGTCGAGTCACTGTAGTCGAAAAGTAGCTTCTACTAATACCCTGAAGAATTGTTTATCTTTTTCGGATAAGGGTTTTTGATGCCGCTGTACCACCTAGTGGTCGGATTTGAAGCTTTGTGTGGTATAAGTGTGAGAGGAGCGAAAATAAATAGTCAGATTGTATGTTTGACTGAGTTCATTATTGAGTTATTGTCCCTAGGCCTCACTCTCAGTGGTTCGTATGGCGCAGAGTCCAAGCTCAATGTGCAGCGCGCTTCGGCATACTGTCGGGAGATAATTGTTCCTAGTTGGCCAAAGGTGATCGCTTATATACACAGCGAACTACGCACTGATTGGCCGTGAGCAGGGTTGCATATTTTTTGAATTCCGAATTAAAAATTAAATTAAAAATTGAATTTTTAATTCAAGATGTCTCTGATTAAAAATTAAATTTTAATTTCTAATTTGAGACGTCTTCAAATACAAATTTAATTCAATTTCTAATTTGAGATGTCTTCGATTAAAAATTGGTTTTAATTTCAAATCGAAGACACCTTCGATTAAGAATTAAATTATTAATTCATAATCGTAATTTGCATCATGAAGAATTATATTATAATTCATAACCGTTATTTGAATCATGCTGCCCATTTTATAAATGCCAATTGCTACAAAACCCTATTAACCCAACCCAAGCTCTTTTATTGATTAAATATGCAAACCCAAGTTTCTTAAAGAAATATTTCGCGAATAGAACGAAAAAAATAAAACTATTAATAAAAAAAGCTAATTTATCTGTTCAAAAAAGTCAAGTTACCCAAGTAACTCGATTGACCCAGCTCGGGCTTGGTTTTTTTAATAATTAAATATGGAAATATGAAAAAAAAGTAATTTATCTTACTTTTGTTTTTTATTTATACAGGCAAACCCCGTTATCCGCGGATTCGGTATCCGCGATTCTTCGTATTCGCGGTACCCTTATTTCTGACCCAACTTCAGTATCCGCGGTTTTTTGTTTTCGTATCCGCGGTTTTTTTCTGGAGGTTAACATTTTGTGGGCGTCAAATTTAAAAATTTTTTTATTCATTTTTATTTAGTTATGTCTCAACCAACACCAAAAAAAATAGTTTCAATCGAAAACAAGCGCGATAGAAAAGTTTTTAATTTGGTTGAAAAGATCAAAATTCTCGACGCGTTGGCAGCTGGTGAAAAAGTTGCTACCCTCGCAAGAAGATTCAACGTCAACGAGTCTTCGATTAGAACACTCCGCGACAACGAGAAAAAAACTCGAGAGAGTGCGAAATCTTTGGGGAAGCATGAAGAACAATGCAAGATAAGTCGCTCGCCTCGTCTTGAGAAAATGGAAGACATGCTCATTGTTTGGCTGCAAGATTTGATGCACAATTCAATTCAAGCAAGATATAATAAAATCATTGCAGTGTTATGAAAGTTTATACAAAGATTTGATGCGCAGAGCGAAGCAAAAAAGTTTGACTGAGTATTTTACTCGAAAATAAATAAATACTTTGATTTTTCATAAAAAAAAAGGTGTTTTACTCTTTCGTACATTGACATTTCAGCTGGACGAGGAACCGAACCCCCCTTTTCCCATAAGAACAATGCTTCGTTATCCGCGGTACTTTTTTGGAACCGAACCCCTGCAGATAACGGGGTTTGGCTGTACTTAAACGTAATTTACAAATCCTGACGTATAAAACTTATTTCTTGTACCCCCGAGTCGGGATCAAGATGTGCTTCTACTTCATTGCTCTCGGTATTCCATCGGAGTGTGAAGTTGGATACTTCAAGACGCATTCCAGCCTAAAACAATGGATAGATTAATTCAATAATAATATAAATTAATTTATAGTATCCTATAAAATGCTATAAACACTGAAAAAATGTTCGAGGATACCTTTTGTTGAGGAATGGCATAACCAGCGTAAAAATTGTTGTCATTAGTGATGCTCTAACCCATATTGTGTCAGGGGACTTATTGTTTATAAATCTATTATTGGAATGTAGAAATTATACTTACTCATTAAGACCTGCAAAGCTACTCGAACTCGACATCTCGGCAGACGTGCAGTCACTGACTGGTTCTCACTTTGTTCTCACTCACGCGAAAAATTAAACACGCATATTTACTTTGCTTAGGGCATCTGACATTTAAAGAGTATGTGAACAAGACGGTCGAGTCGAAAAATGTATATGGATAGGATCGTCAATTTGTATCATCATTATATAATAGGTATTTTCATCATCCACGCACTGAAGTTACACTCAATCTAAACGTCGATAATAATTGACACATATGAACAGAAAGACGCGATGCATCTCTTGCTCTTACAATTAGTATGCGCTGATATACATACGCACGAGATGTCAATAGATTAAATTAATACATACGCATTACAAATGTGAAATACTGTGGTCACAAATTTTGACGTGAAATGACACATATACATACATTACAATAGAATGTAAATATGTTTGGAGCACGCTTATTATCGCGTAAATTTCTTTCTCTGTCACACTGGCTTTTGTCAAGGCCGTATACAGCGAGAAACAAGTGTGTACAGACCGTGTAATATATATATGTAAGTACGTCGTCGCATCCTAATCGAATGTTGGAATTCAGCTTCGATGTGTTGATTGTAAACAGGCGTTTATCAGTAGCTACCAAGTAGTTTAAAAGTCCAGTTTATACACGCATATACTTTGTCGGCTTGAAATATTGAAAAATTGAAATATACTCATTGAGTTTATTGTTCCTTGTTTATTGTTCATTGCATATTGTGTTGCGTATTGTGTCCTGAATATTGACTTGATTGTTTATTCATTTGGAAATTTTGTGTTTGTTATTACGCTGCAACTTAGTGTAGTGTTAAGTGATAAATTTTAAAATTACGATGATTTTAAGCAAGGAAGGTATGTATGTAAAATATGTTTTTATTTATATAAATACCCGCTACTCTTTCATCTATGAGCGCGTCCAGCATGAGTCGGTCACTGCGCGATTGCGGCATTTTTCTTTTCGTATCTTTAGCTCGCTCGCAAACGTTTACCAAGTGTCAGAAAAAAAATCCAAACACATGGATCGATCGATTTTTTTCCTCTTCTTTGTAGTGGTATAAATCAAAAAATTCTTAATAATTGGATTCGAGGTTTAAATTTACACCTATCGAAATAAGATGCAAAAATCTATCGAAAACAAGCGCCGGTTGGCGCGCGCGGCCCTGTTTTCCGTGCACCAGCGGCGACACATGCCCGGCGCCGTGTCTATCTTTTCGACTCGTTCACGATCGCTAAAAAAATGGTGGAAAAATAATGTTAATATGTAAATCGATAGATTTTTTCCTGCTCTTTTTGATGGTATTATTGAAAAAATTCCCCAAAAAATTTTTACTACAGGAATTAATCTCAGATTTCTGTGACAATGGATGCCATGGATAATGAGCCTATCGGAATGTTGGATAGCACCCTAACTTTGGATATGACAGAATTTCACTGCGACGATTCTCAAGAATCTCACGATCAATCAAATCAAAAACAGATATCCAACTTTTACTCGTAATTTGCTTGGTTCCATGATAAGTTTTTTTCTGTTAGCCATTCAGACTCTCAATCAAAGTCAGTCACTGATGTATGCGTTACTTGCAAAAAGGAAGTCAGGGGACAAGCTTCAGTATCATCTAACTTTGTCGGACATTTAAGACAGGTACGTTGCAAAAAAATTAATCGCACATTATTTACACAATTTAGACTTTATAACAATATACTTTTTTATAATAGAAACACCCAGATATTCATGAAAAATACGAAAAATTGAAAAAACAATCAAAACTGGATCCAAAAAGTAAGAGAATCGCCAAGCGCTCAAGTTGCCAATTGGACCAGAAGCTGTTTAATGAAAATGTGGCTCGCTTCATTCTGGACAATATGCTGGCGTTTCGACTAGTGGAAAGCGTTAGATTTCGAAAGATTTTCGATGGTAAGCGGTTGTTAAAACTTACTTGCATAAATTAATCATAATTTTATTTTGAAATCCTTATTTTTTAAAGATCTTCGTATCAATCGACAAGGACAGCCGTTGCAACGTATGTCTAGAACGACAATGACAAAAACGGCCGCTTACCTAATAAAAGAACAGAAAAACGATCTAATGAAAATGATCGCTGACGCTGAATTCATCTGCGCGACAGCTGACATTTGGAGTGCGCCAAATCGCAGTTTCATGTGAGTTACTGCTCACTGGGTAATTTTTTGCTCAGATTATTATAAAAATAAGTAGGATATTTTTCTTATGTTTCTTGTGCACAGATCAACGACGTTACTTACAAGAGGAAGTCAGCAGTTTTAGCCTGTAAACGGTTTGAAGGAACTCACTCACATATTCGAATAGCGGAAATTCTAGTAAATATTAATGCAGAATATGGCTTGACTCCCGAAAAAATTATTGCCACGGTCACTGATAATGGTTCCAATTTTGTCAAAGCATGCGCAGAATTAGGTACCGCTCATGAAAGCCTTGTTTCCGAAGGTAATATTTTTATTTTATAATATAATCCAACCACCTCAAGTCATATACAATCATAAGTTGCAATATTCTTTGCAGACGAAGACGATGGTACTAAATTGCTGCTTTCGAACGACGGCAATGACAGTAGTGATAATGACGATTCCAATTCTGTCAATAGCGATGATGATGACGAGTCAGCAATCATGTGTCGAGATGAAGGGCTTGACGTTTCGAGCTTATTATCGCGCCATTTTCGGTGCGCCAGTCACACCCTGAATCTAATCGCGACTACGGATACTTATAAACTAATTACAAACAATAGTGAATTAAAAACACTTCATGATTCACTTTTTAAAAAATGTCAACTCTTGTGGAAGAGTTTAAAATCCGTTAAAAAACGAGAAGCATTGGAGCAATTTATCGGAAAAAGCGTGAAAAAGCCCAACGCCACTCGCTGGAACTCGTTGTACGATGCTTTCGAGCAAATTTTATTGATTAAGGATTATTTAAAAACAGATACATTCGTTAAAATTACAGGACATAAAATAAAATACACTGATTCCGATTTAAAATACCTAAAAAACTATCTGTCCATAATGAAGCCTCTAGCGCAAGCGATTGATAAATTACAAGGGGACGAAGAATGCTATTATGGTCAGCTCTTACCCGCACTGGTTACCATAGAACAACGATGGATTCAACAGTATCATACAATGAGCAAACAGAAAATGTCAATGTACCGCGATTTGATTCAGAGTTTGACTGGATATCTGAAAAAACGTTTTCAGGATATTTTTGAGATACGTGGAGTTGGCGAAATTGCCGCGATTGCAGCTTTGAGCCATCCATCGTTCAAATCGGTGTGGGTTAAATGTCTTTCATTATAGGCGCAAGCCTCCATTGAGAAGATCGTACATGGATATAGAACAAGCGAAGAATCTGTGCAAACACCGGAAATTGGACAATTTCTTCTACTTCGGGGAATCGCTCCAGCCGACTAAACTTGATTCCATAATTTCCATGAAATCAGGAAAAAACGAACTTTTGCGGTTTTTAGCTGAGCCGGTCAGCGAAAATATTCAAGTGTTAGACAGATTTCCCAAAGTGAAACGGTTGTTCATAAGATATAACGCCTTTTTACCATCATCTGCGCCGGTGGAACGCCTGTTTTCTTATACAACACTATTGAATTTACCGAAATGGTAACCAGACATTTTCCCGAAAGCCATTTTCCCGAAGCGCTTTTCCCGAAAACCCTTTTCCCGAATAACTTTTTTCGTGTCTACTAACTTCTTTTGTGCGAGTCTAAAAATTTTGACGGTCGACTCCTCGTGTCCACCGTCTACAAGGCGTTCTCAATGCCTGGCCGACTTTGTCGTTATACGACGCGCCAGACGAGCGACTGCTCGTCGCCGGCCAGGGTCCGGCTAGCTCTATAGGGACGACTCTCCTCCTGGAGGGGACGTCGACAGGTATGGAGCGGGGACTCCTGCAACTGCAACACTGCACCTAGAAAAACACCTGTAAACGAGAAAATCCGCGAGAGAGAGAGAGGAAAGGAAAACGACGGGTCTTGTAAATAATAAGATAGTGAATTTCAGTAAATACAAAGATTCCACCTTTATTGAAGCTACTCTGAATGCTCATTTACACACAGCCGAAGCTATCACACTCACATTCACACCGGGTCGCGGACGCGAGCTGCGTTGCCGTTTTGGAGGGTCGGCGCGAGCGCGGTAATACCAATAAACTACTCACGGTACTCCTCGCTCTCGAGGCTCGCGACCACACGGGTAGACTCCGCGTCGCCGGGGTCTTAGAAGTTCCTGCTGCTCTCTCCGTAGTCGCCTGTTGGCCACAGACGCGAGAAGGGACGGTCCGGATGGGTTGAAACTCGTTGTACTCGGTGCCGACTTGGCGCGCCGCACGAACCGCCAGCACTCACACTCGATTCGTGTCCACCAACCTCACAATCTCACCAATACACGACTTCAACTCACTCACACCTAACAGCACTCTTCACTACTCACACACTCTACTCTCAACTCTACAAAACTCCGACAAGACTACTCAACAATGCTCGCGTACGAAGAGCTCTGCTCAGCTCGACGGTCCAAATACTAGTGTATCGTCACTCCGTGACTGTTCCAACTCAACTCTCGCGTCGTCTGCACACGTGCATGCTCCGAGTTCGCAACTTGTAATCGGGCACGGGCCGCTCGCGCGCAGTCACGTGGTACTGCACTCGCGAGAGGCCACAGTGGTACCGGCTACAATGGTCGCGACTCATGCACACATTCACGCGAAAACCTCACATCAGACGCGTTTATGACGCGTCGCTTGCGTGCTCCGACGTTCGCCTATAGCGCAACGTCACAAAATTAAAAGTGCGCGGTGTGTTGTTCGTGTGTAAAAATTAAAAGTGCGCGTTATGTTTTGCGTGTGTAAAAATTAAAAGTGTGCGTTGTGTTGTTCGTGTGTAAAAATTAAAAGTGCGCGTTGTGTTGAGTAGTACACCTATAGGGATTGCGCGACATCCCCTATTTGCAACCCCTATTTGCAGCCCCTATTTTCATCCCTTATAATTTGTTTATAATTTCATCCCCTAATTTGTTTATAATTTTACCCCCTCTAATTTGTTTATAATTTTACCCTCATAATTTGTTTATAATTTTACCCTCTCATAATTTGTTTATAATTTTACCCTCTCATAATTTGTTTATAATTTTTCACCCTTCTAATTTGTTTATAATTTTTTACCATTGGTTGTTTATAATAACACCCTATACGGATGGTGTTTATAAATAATTATTGTTAATTGTTTATTGGGGGATTCACATGGGGGTTGATGATGATGTGTATAATGAATATTTATAATAATTGTTTATAATGTTTATAACAAATTGTTTATAACAAATCGTTGATATAATTTGTTCAAATCAATACATGATGCTGACCCCGGAGTTATCCCATCCCCCTCATTCTCTCGATTCAATAGTATGAACTTTGGATCGGCTCCGCTTCTCATCAGTTAATGTTGCAACGGCCCCATCCACTCCTCGAGTCACTCTGGATCGACGCCGCTTCTCTTCAACTCGTGTCATAATGGCTCTCCCACTCTCTGAGCTCATTCGGATCGGCGCCGCTTCTCTTTTCATCTCGTGTCATGATGGCTCCCCACCCACTCACTGAGCTCATTCGGATCGGTGCCGCTTCTCTTTTCATCTCGTGTCATGATGGCCCCCCCCCCCCCCACTCTCTGAGCTGATTCGAATCGGCCCCGTTTCTCAGCTCAAGTCGTGATGGTCCCCCTCCACCCTACTAATACAGCTCGATGCAATTTCTTGGTTCGCGCCTCAGTTCAATTGGTGTCGGTATCTCGTCATAACTCTAATTTAGGATTTTGTATCAGAGAGGCGCTCGGATCGGTGCCATTTCTCGATTCAAACCGAGATGTTTGCCTCTTTCAAGCATGAATCAGTGTATTATTCATCTTCATCGAAAACAATGTTAGTTGAGGAGAATCTCAATTGCCGCGAGTAGTTCAAAATGGATGTATGAGCAACGTAATTGTATATTGTATTCCCATGTTAATGTTAGAGAGGAAAAGTGTCGTATTACAAGTTTCATTTGGGGTATGACTCATCATGATGAGAATGCAATAAGTGTATCTTTCTATGTTAATACTGGTTTGTATTAAAAAGATGCATTGGGGAGTTGACCGATCGTGATTGGAATAAAATTGGAGTGTTTACCGTATTATGATGTGTTTCAGGATATTAACATTGCATTCAATAACAATGATAGTTGAAAATGCTAATCATTGCAAGAAGCTTGATATATTATGGTGCTCGATATATTATGAGGTGTGACATATGTTTCTTTATTTGTTCCACTCACCAATGATAGTTGGTGTGTTGTTAGAAAGTAATGCACTAGGGATCTACCTAATCATGGCTTGAATAAAATCAGATTGTTTACTGTATTATAGTGTGTGTATCAGGATATTGACATTGTATTCAATAACAATGATTGTTGAAAATCCTAATCATTGTAAGAAGCCTGAAATTATGGTGCTCAATATATTATGGTATGTGACATATGTTTCTTTATTTATCTAGCTCACCGATGATAGAAGGTAATGCACTAGGGACCTAGCCAATCATGGCTTGAATAAAATCAGATTGTTTACTGTATTATAGTGTGTGTATCAGGATATTGACATTGTATTCAATAACAATGATTGTTGAAAATCCTAATCATTGTAAGAAGCCTGAAATTATGGTGCTCAATATATTATGGTATGTGACATATGTTTCTTTATTTATCTAGCTCACCGATGATAGAAGGTAATGCACTAGGGACCTAGCCAATCATGACTTGAATAAAATCAGATTGTTTACTGCATTATAGTGTGTGTCAGGATATTGACATTGTATCCAATAACAATGATTGTTGAAAATCCTAATCATTGCAAGAAGCTTAAAATTATAGTGCTCGATATATTATGGTATGTGACATATGTTTCTTTATTGCTTCTACAATCGATAATAGTTTGCATGAGGGTAATGTATTGAGGGATTTGACTAATCATGATTTGAATAAAATCGGAATGTTTGCTGTATGATATATATTATTCCATGAGTCACATGTTTGTTCATTGCATTATTTGTTAATGCTAGTTGGTTGGAAGATAATCGTGATTAAGACGAAGTCAGAATGATTGAATGTCATCATATGTTTTCTCAACGCAAGCCTTAGCTCAAGACGTGATAATCCACATCAGGTTTTGACTGGTAATGAGATAGTGTGTGTGTGTGCGTGTAATGCATTGAAGGTTTGAATTTTTTATTATACTACTACAGCGTGCACATGCACACACCAACTCAATTCATGTTATCTTTCTAGGCGTAATAAAGTAACCTCACATAACAATGTGTCTTTCTTTTCTATGTGAGCTAGTCATCCTCGTGACCCCATTCAAAAACTGCTAGGGTCTCTCACCTATTCTCACACTAATCTCTCGTCGAAACACTGTTACGAACTTGAAAAAATTTTTATGATAAAAGTGGTCCATATGGCTTTACTTGATTTAAATTTAATTAAGGAATAAAATCATGTGGCAAATAGAAAAAAGGACATACTTTTGGTGTTATAATTTTTATTACTATATCATTCAATATTATAATACATGGCGTGAATACATTTATTCATTTAAATGGTACATTATTTTCAAACTCCGACATCCAAAAATAGTCATTTACAGCATTGAATGGACGATCCTCCATAAATTCGATTTTCCATGAAGTATTCTGTTCATGCTCCATTTCGTTGCATATAAATGGTTTTAGCATATTTATAGTAGATCCTATTGTAACATTATTTTCCACACCATTAGGGCTCGGATAATTATGTGCATATGTAAAAATGTCATCATCAATTTCTCTGTTGGTTAGTTCCTCATTGGTGTTGCTAATAAATGAAGCATCGCTTTTGCACGAAGATGAGTCAATTGACATTGTTGATTGTGATTTTAGAGTATATCCCGAGTCCTGAGAGCTTTAAAAAAAAATTTCATTTTAAAAAAACACATGTGCAAATATGTTATATTGATATTTATATTACATACCTGATAATATTATCTACTTCACTACCTCGTGGAAACATTTCACCACTTCGTGAAGGTGAGGGTAAGTGCGAGGGGGACGATGAGTGTGAGGAGAATGATGATGTGGCGGTGGAGGAGGTGGATGATGATGATGATGATGATGATGACGATGATGATGATGATGATGATGATGATGAGGAAGTGGAAGATTCGCTGGTATCAGTATCAGACCCGCTATCATCTGAATTAGAATTATCACTTTCCATGTTGGTCACATTACCTCTCGATTCTGTCACATCATTATCTGGACGTGGTTCAAATTCTTCAGATGATGCCGATGGTTCATCTACCTGCAATGGCGATCCATCCTCTTTTACGTATTGCCCATTAGTTATCCTCTTGTGATACATCCCCTGATGGTGGTGTACACTCGCCCTCGTGTATTTTCCATTTGCGAGTCTATTAACAAATTTCCCTCGTTGTATATTTTTAATAATTGGTTTGTTTTTTACTCGCTCACTTGTAAGTTTTAACGATTTCATTTTTTTCACTTTATCTTGCGAGAATTGAAAACACTTATTAAAGTTAAACTTGCTCTTAGTAAAGATGGGTGAGAAATGAATGGAAAAAAAAAGAGAGTCGACTAATTTCCATGACGTGCATGTGTGCATCAATAGATGTATGCAACACCGCCCGCTGCGCTAGAGGTAGGCCAATCAAATACGTACATTGAGCTAGAAAATTGATCTCACATAATTAGTTCACGCCCAACACTGTTCTCATCATACATCCGACCTATAGAGTCAATTTGAGATTAGAATGGACCAATGACAATATTTCCCCCACTGCTCATTAGCCATTCCACAAACCGCCTGATGCATTTAGTATACTTTCTAAAATTATTTAGATCTTTTTTCTCATTTCCAATTTATTCGAGAAGTCGTGAACATAGTAGTCGACAAACTCTCTCGAGAGTAACACTCGTGTCTTTTTTCAACTCTTTGGGTTAAAAATCAGTTTTGAACTAGTTTAAACCAGTTTATAAAAAAAAATTCACTAATTTTTCTTCACGCATAATCAAAGTGTGCATACATATCTATACATGTGTGAGTGCGTGTATGTACATGTGCATGTATGTGTAAAGTGGTGATTTTTTAAAACAATTTTGGGTAACTGTGACTGTGGTTGTATTTTTTTTTCTTCGGTTTTGTGATTGTGAGCAAGTTATTTTTGAGAAAAAAGGATGATGCGCCAGGGGGAAACATTGTCTATCTACGCAGAGTTGGATAAAGACATTACCATCGCTAACTTGGAAAAGGAGGTGAATCACGAAGAACTGATAAGCATATTCCATACTATTGAACCCCACATCATAGCGGCTATATGTAAACTAAAGGATGATATGAGAAGTTTGGATCAAGATGTAGTGTTTAGACGGATGCTTTCTGGTCAGAATATAGATAGGGAGGTGAAAGAGCTATATGGGATATTCATCAAAAAAGGTCTGTCAAAACTTTTAAATCCAATCGACTCTATATTAGATGGATTAACGTCAGTTCGTAAGGAGTTGACAAATCGATTAAGAACTATACAAAAAAAAAATGGGACAATTATTAATAAAACGAAGAGAAATGATAATCAAGCAGCTGTAAAATTGAAAAACTCTAATGTAAATGATCACATTGCTGTTGCTGGCCACTCAAAAATGAATGGAGGTTGTAATAAATCCGTGATAGTAAAAAAAAATGAAATGGATAAGTTTAACATAAAAAAAAAAAAAATGGGGTCTAAAATTAATGATTGCTCAAAGAATGAAAAAAAAAAAAAAATAAATAAAAATGGATTTTGCTAATGAAAAATCTATAGTGGTGAATGATGGTATTACAATAGATAATCCTATTGTTAAAATAGGTCCTAAAATTGAAGGTCGTGACGAAAATCAGGAAAAGAAATTTAGAGATGGTGTCATCGCAACCATCAAAGCCAAAGTTAGGGGGTTTGCTGCACAAGTTGATGCCTTAGAAGAAGTAGTAAGAAAAAGCAATAATAATTTAAGCACTGAAGAAATTCAGAGGTATGCAACAAATGCTTCTAATATAATTAGCGGGTTGGCTTCAATATCAGGGGGTGGTGAATTACTTGCTAGAGATCATCATTTGTGGATCAAACACTTGCAAAAAAGAATAAAAGGTATTTATTTATTTCTACAAAATAAATTGGGGGATCATGTTGGTGCTGGCATATTAAATGAGGATGAAGATAGACAATTAGAATGGACAGAATCCGAAAGACTTTTTGATGGCGCGATTAGAACGGGATTTATTGAAAACCATTCTCACACAGATGTGAGATTGTTTCTGAAAGACTGTTTTCCTATTTTTCAGCCACAAATTCTTAGTATTTTAGCTAGACACCCCATAAAAACATATTGTTCTCTTCTAATTGAGTTTAAAACAGCAAAAATTAGTGATGAGGGGGATACACATGTAACTAAATGGTTAACAACAACCGCACTACCGATATTGCATGATTCTGAAGATATTGAGAATTGGTTTGAAGAAAATGTTATTAATGATATCGAGATGCGCATTGATAGATTTACCGAAAATGGCTCTGGGTGGGCTATAAATCAGATAATTTGTTTATCATCTACTATCATGAAATATGTCCCGGTGAAGGGGACATCATACATAGATCTCCCTCGCCTTATTAAAAACAAAGTAGCATGTTGTAATGTACAAAACTTAGATAATAGATGTTTCGAGTATAGTATTTTAGCGAGAAAGTATTGGATGACAGATAGAGCACATGACCCAAACAAATATAAGCAATATTTGGGTGAATTAAATATGGATGGATTAGAACAACCAATGAGTATTAAAGATATTAAAAAGTTTGAGAAAATGAACCCCACGATATCTGTAAATGTATACATGTTAAAGAAAAAGCGTGATATATTTAACATCTACCCGGTTTGTCTAACCAACGAGGAAAAACAATATCATGCAAATTTGCTCCTCGTTGAGAGTGAATGTAAGGATGAATGTGATGATGATGATAACAATGATGATAGCGATTATGGTGATACATCAGAAAATTTTGTAGATAATGGAGCAACCGTAGCAGCAGCATCTAATGCTGACCAGACTAATGCGGAGACAGAGGTCTTAAATCAGAGTGAACACCATACTTCAGAAAATCAAAATTTCCCCATTTCACCCAATGCCCGACAACATTATGTGTTGATAAGATCTATGTCACGTTTGTGTAGATCTCAGTTAACTAGATCGAAAAACATGATTCATATCTGCAACCGATGCTTGGTGTATTTCTCAAAAAAAAATTTATTAGAGTAACACAAAGTAAATTGCAGAAAGTTTAATGATTGTTGCTCTGTTAGCCTACCCCTAGAGGGTGAAACATTAGAGTTTTCACATCACAGATTTCAATTAAAACTTCCATTTGTCATATACGCCGATTTTGAGACGACTCTAGCACCCAATAAAAATAAATGCGAGTTTGATAGAACCACACACTATCATAATGCATTCAGCATTGGCTATTATGTGAAATGCAGCTTTGATGACAGTAAGTCGTATTACAAATCATACCGGCAAACTAATGCTAATGATATAACACCAGCTGCATGGTTTGTTAAAGAGCTTGCAGCAGTAGCATGTGATTTAGAGAAACTCATAACTGATGACAAGGAGATGATTATCACCGAAGAACAAGAGGCCGAGTTCCAAAAGGCTGAGCGATGTCATATCTGCAATAAATGTTTTGATAATAATAATGACAAACAAAAGCGTGTGAGGGATCACTGTCATTTCACAGGTCTGTACAGAGGACCTGCGCATAATAATTGCAATATTAACTATAAGGATTCCAAGCAGATACCGGTTTTTTTTCATAACTTGAGCAATTACGATGCTCATATTTTTATTAAAGAGCTCTGTGGTCAGATAAAAGGTAGAGTTCAAGTTTTGGCTCAAAGTAAGGAAAAATATATTTCTTTTACAAAACATATTGAAAATACCAAGATAAGCTTTCGATTTCTAGATTCGCTTAAATTTTTATCCGGCTCGCTACAGAAGATTGCTGATACGTTAGATTCTAAACCAATTATAGAGCGGGTATTCGCCACAGAAGATGGTTACAACAAGACTCAAATAGATAAACTAATGGAAAAAGGTGTATTTCCATATGAGTACATTGATTGTATTGAAAAATTAGAGGAACAAGAGCTTCCTCCAATTGAGGCATTTTATAGTAGCCTAACTAATGATACGATTAAGCAGGAGGATTATGAGCACGCGCAAACTGTATGGAGCTTATTCCAAATAAAAAATATCGGTGAATACTCGGATTTATACTTAAAAACCGATGTATTATTATTGTCCGATATATTTGAAAATTTTAGGGAGAGTTGTATGGAGCACTACGGACTTGATCCATCGCATTATTATACAACACCCGGATTTACCTGGAGTGCTATGCTTAAACACACAAAAGTAAAATTAGAACTTTTGAGTGATATCGATATGGTATTATTTATTGAAAAAGCCATAAGAGGCGGATTATGTCAAGTTAGTAATCGTTTTGCTCGAGCTAATAATCCATACATGGGTGCAGATTTCAACCCCAATGAGCCCACAAGCTATCTTATGTATTATGACGTGAATAACTTGTATGGTCATGCAATGAGTCAATCTCTACCAACAGGTGGCTTTGAGTGGGTTACAGAGGAAATTGAGGTCGAGGGGGAACCGGAAATAGAAATGGCGGATAGTGAAGTAGAGTGTGAGATGCATAGAAATGAAATCAAAAAGAAAAAGAAAAAGAGAGTCAAAAAAGCAGAAATTACGGATAGTGAACCCCAAATGCAAGAAAATGAAATCAATCGGGTAAGAAGAAGAAAAAAAGTTGGGGGACAAAATTTAAAAGAACCTGTAATGGAAGAAGGGGGACAACAAAAAAAAAAGAAAAAAGAAAAGAACGAGTGATATTAACAATCGAAAATGTTACTGAAGAACAATTAAAACCTTATATTGAACCAACAGATGCAAATATAGGATATATTCTGGAAGTTGATCTAGAATATCCTCAAAATCTATACGATAAACACAAAGATTTACCTTTTTGTCCAGAGCACATGTCTCTCGATGGTGGAAAGAATAAAAAACTTTTCACAACCCTTTATAATAAAGAAAGATATGTCTTACATTATCGGGCTCTGAAACAGGCCACAGACAATAAATTAATTGTAAAAAAAGTCCATAGGATTTTAAAATTTAATCAGAGTCCATGGCTTAAAGAATATATAGACCTAAATACTGAGAGAAGAAAACAAACAAAAAAAACGTTTGAGAAGGATCTGTTCAAGCTAATAATAAACGCGTGCTTTGGAAAATGTATGGAAAATATTCGCAAAAGGACAGATGTGAAGTTAGTAAGTAGATGGGGTAGGCGATATGGGGCAGCATACTACATAGCTCGCCCCAATTTTCATAGTCTAACGGTGCTCGATGAAAACTTGGTTGCGATACAGATGAAACGTAATGAGATATATCTAAATAAACCATTGTATATTGGGTTATGTGTCTTAGATATTTCAAAATGTGTAGTGTATGATTTTCACTACAATACCATGATTAAAGATATTGGTGAAGAAAATTGCAAGCTGCTTTATACTGACACAGATAGCCTCATCTATCAGATATACAATAGGGATATATACCAGTATATGGGAGAAAAGCCAGAAAAATTTGACACATTCAACTTTGCTGATGAAAACCCATATAATATTAAACGCAAAAACAATAAAGAAATTGGATTAATCAAAGAAGATATATGTTATGAATAGAAGTATTTTTCTATAGGAATAAATGGGACGAGTGAAATGAGCTTCTGTACCCAAGAGGCAGGCGGCGACACCGTCGCTGGGTACAGATAAAATTAAAAAAAGTTTTGACTCAACGGGGTTTTGAACCCGCGACGTCCGCGTGTCAGGCGAGCGGGCTAGCCGCACACCCAAGCAGACATATTACCTCTGACAACCCAAGCTGTCCATAAAGATTACACTCACCTATTTGCTAAAATAATTCGAATTTAATGCAGAAAGACATGTAATCATAAATTAAATGCAGTAATAATAAGGTACATGCAAATAAACGGGTAATTATAAAAATCATTCCTTACATTATAAAATATTTTGCTCTCTGCTAATTCCAGCTGTCTGATGGAATTTATTAATTATCTAATTGAGCATACCTTAATTAATTTTATTCAAAAAACTTAAAAAACTTAAAAACCTTAAAATAATAAGCAGCTGAAATTACTCGATGAAAACCAAGCGAGAAGGTGGCAAAATGTCTTTCATCTGGTTGGGATGGGGGATTGGGTGAGTAAAATTTTGTCCTAATTCTTAAAGATAACTAATTTACATCATACTAATTAACTATTAATATTTTCTAATAAAAGAACATTATACTTGGAAACTAAAATACTATTTTTTCTATCTTTAAACGTATCTTCAAGCATTATAAAACAAAATTTTAAGGGACAGGGATTATTTATATAAGTAAATTAAAATTAATTTTATTTCATGCAAGAAAGAGAAATCTATGTACAAAGTTTTTTTAGTTTTTCATTTGGTCTACCACTGTAAGTTCCGAAATTACGTTTTTTAGAAGAATTATCGCGAATATCTCGACTCATCCATTTAGCGTTATAATGAAGTTCAAGATCTACAAATGATTTTATAATGAAATGTTGATGTGTTTTATCCTCGCCATGAATAAAAAAATCACTATGATAAGTCTCTACATATTTTAAAATAAGTCCAAATAAAAGTTGCCCTATATTCTGTACGTGAGCATTTTTACGAAAAGATTTTTCAAAAATTGCGTAAGCTGCTAAGATAACGTCATGAAGTAATTTTGAAGGATATTGTAAGCTTCCACATACATCAGTCTGTGTCGTTTGATAAGTCTTAAAAAATAAAAGGCTGTCTTTTGTTGCGTCTAGTTTATAGTCTCTTTCGGTGTATTTAAAATGACAATAATCGCAATTAATTTTTTTTCTTAAATAATAAACAAGGTACCCGGATACATACGTTTTAGTGTGTTCGAAAAGTTTTGGCTCTACTAATTCAGTAATTTTTAACCGCGGGATTTTAATTAATTGTTTTGTGTCGTCATCGTCGTCGTTCTCGTCCTGATCGTCGTCGTCGTCGTCGTCGTCTTCGTCGTCGTCCGGGTCGTCGTGTTCATTATTGTCTTTGTTTTTGTCTTTTTTATCGTCTTTCAGTTGCTCGTCGTCACCGTCGTTATGATGTAAATCGTCGCTTATGTACCATGATTCTAGTTCTTTATTAATTAAATCTTCAACATTCTGGGACTCGGTTGAAATTATAGAATTAAAGTTAGAAATTAAGAGACGCGCTGTGTCGGCTTCGCAATTGGTTCCGCTTGATGGTACGAGAAGTGTGACGAGAACTGCATATTGTATATTTTTAACGCAATGGGCGAGTGTTGGATTGTTGTTATATCCGCAACGTTCCCTTAAAAATCCAAAAAAATTTTCAAGCTTATCCTGATTTAATCTAGAAGTTAAAACATAATGAATGCCTTCGGCTCTGAGTGATTCCCATAAAATTAAAATACCCTTAATCGTTAGAATTAAATTTTTAATAGTGAATGATTTACAATTAAAAAGATCGATTTTTTCAAGCCACCCTATAGAATTTTCAAGTTCCTCTCGAACGATTGGCTTTTCCGACAGTCCTCTCCTATATGGATTAGAATCATACGGAGTTCGAGCGTTTAAACAATCGAAAATTCGATTTATTCGCGTGCAAAAGTCGGATGTATTAACAGCAACCTTGATACTATTAAAATCTTTACCTAATTCTCCCGTGGTTGCTGCTGTCATTAAAGCAGCGCCTACACTATGACTAAATACTTGAGTAGCAAAACGAACTTTCATTTTTTCAAAGTTATTTGGCATAATATGGACGCTAGATAATTTTGTTGCTGCTTTGCACGGCTTACCTACTTCAAGCTCATAGAGCTTTTTAATAGGGGCCCAGGAAACTATTTGACCATCTACAGAAATATCATTACCTAACAAAACATTCCGAATACATTTGATAATGTGAGGAACATCATAGCCGAAGGTAATTTTTTTTTTATCAACATAAATAAATGGATTTTCAAGGGTGACGCCCAGTTCGCCAACAGCTTTTCGATTAGAAGTCGACTGATCGCAAACCATATGACGAATATCGAAACCAACATCAAGTGCTCGTTCGACTACTCGTTTAATTATTTTACTTAAATCAGAACCAGGAACAGAGCCTGCTGTAGGCAAATACATGAATGGTTGCTTCCAGTCGCCCATCAAGCCACCGATCATAAATACAAGTACAGAGGAAACAATCTCGCTACTTCGACCACCAAATTCGTCACTCATATCTTGAAACCCCTCTAAGAGATCTAATTTAGTATTATAAAGAAGCCCTTTTTTAATAGACATCTCGTCCCACATTAAAACCGAAAGTTTTTCATAATTATTTTTTGATTTAAGTTTAATTTTTAATTGTTCCAGAAAATCTACATTAATCCCAGGACGCAAGTTAATACTGTTGACCCATTTATAAATATTAGTGAGACAAGGAAGGTTAAAATAATTAAGTAAAAATTTATACGCTTTAGGAGATTTGTAGTAGAGGCCCAAAGCAAATTGCTTTTCGTCCTCTTCCCACTTTCTTTTACCGATATGATTTAATTGCATTTTAAAAAAAATGAAAAGTTTATCATCAAAATATGTGCTAAGGGCAGTAATAAGTTCGTCTTTTGTCCACTTGTGTGGTTTATTTCTAGATCTAGTCAATTTACGTTTGTAATTTTTAATTGTGGAATTTAAAGTTTCAATCTTTTTCTTTAACAAATTATTTTCAGATAAAAGGTCAAAAGTTGATTTTACTTGACGTCTATAGTTACGTTTTGGGCGTTCGACACGAATAGATTTATTACTGATAAAGGGCGAAGGATTGCTAATTACGGATGAGCCGGCATGATTATGATTTTCAACGGAAGCACAAAAATTTACGTTATTGTCAATTGCATCATTAGGAACTTGCGGAGGTAAACGTAATTGCAAATTAGGTAAAATATTAACAGGTTGAGGAATAGCAGTGTCCAATAATTCTATTCTATTAAGACCCGCATATTTGAAATGCTCCCCTAAGAAATGCTTGCTACATACCCTTCTGTTCTTTAGACGATCGATACTAAGATTTGCAAGCTCTGCGTTACCTCTCGCTGCAATCCATGCCTTCATACTGTAAAGAAATAAAATAGTATGCAAAAAAGACCACACAAACACATGAAAATGCCAAAAAAATTTACAAGAAAATCGTGAAAAGTATAAGCAAGCGAAAGTTATCTAATAAAGTTTGTCGTTTTTCGTTTTTATGTTTCGAAAAGTATTAAAATTCCATGCATTAATAAAGCAAAACCAACTTCAATTTTTTAAATATGCACTCAATCATTAATAACTAATCTTAATTATTCAATCACAAAAATAAAAGCCAATTAGCAAAAAATCTGACGTCACGAAAAAAAACAAAAGTTACATTCGCAAAACATCACAAACATTTCCAGTAACTGTCATGCTACGAAAAATTTAAAAATATCAATTCAAGCTGAAGCTATATTATCAAAATTTATTTTAAACATTTGAACAGCACACCCTTGTAATTATAATGCACTTACGTGATTTAAATTTAAATGTGAGCCTTACATAATAAATCATGAATTGCTGGCCTGTAATCATTAATCTATGGGATGCCGGGTAGCGCATTTAAAAACAAAATAAATCGAAACGAATTCTCAAACTCGAAATGCGGTAGATATATCTACGATTACTCATTGCAGCCGTTCACGCGTTGGTATATTATGATTTTTTTAAATCACACAATGACACCGGTCTTTATCGACACAACGCTAATAATTGTTTGTAAAAAGTACGTTCGTAGTTCTGAAATACGAATAAAAATATTAAAAATGGTCCGACAACAACGATGTGCGACTGTATTTTCAAGAATAGAGCACTTCTCGGAAACGTAAATACGCACGAACACGACACGTTTATTTATTTTAACATGTATGCACTTTAAACTCGATTATTGTTTGATTCTACAGATTACAATTAATAAATTTTTAACTGCTTACGTATCGGGTGGTTGCACGAAAAAACGATGAAATGTCAGGTCGGGATTACGATCCTTCCGACTGTTGCACCCAGAAAAACAACAGTTGTGTCGAGCCATTCTAAACGTTTTTGAAGTACTAATAAACTATAATCACAGTTACACAGCACTAAATCACTTCACTAATTCAACGATGAAAGGAAAGACCAATGAAGTACTGAAAAAGGATTATAACCGCACGAGAAAATGATGCACGTTCTATCACGACCAGAAATCAGCAGTTGACTGCTTATGCATGTATCGATAGCGGATTGTTTACGATCGCGCGAAAAAGTCGCGCGGAAATTTGCGCGCCAAATCTACATTGGTTCTCTGCTTGCTGCATTTGCGCATCGCAGACGCACGTAAACAGATCGAAGACTACAGGCATATTGAGTAAACGCACACCTCAAATATAAACTCGACTTTACATAAACCGATTTAAAGAGCTCATGAAATGCTACACGTATATAAATGATAGTAATATTAATGATTCAAACAACATTTTAAGTATTCATTGTTTTGAATTCATTTTTGTTCATGCATTTTTGAACATTTGCACAACAATTTTCATAATTGTTCAAAAAGTACTTTTGTTTTGCAAAAACTAAATATAAATATTACTTACCTAAGTACTATTTTCGAGCAGTTTCAGCAATTATTTACTAAAATTAAATGATTTCAATCTGCTAATATAAGAATAAAAATATATATATTTCAGACAGACAGCTGGAAATAGCAGAGAACATAATATTTTATAATATAAGGAATGTTTATTATAATTACATGTCTTTCTGCATTGAATTCGAATTATTTTAGCAAATAGGTGAGTGTAATCTTTATGGACAGCTTGGGTTGTCAAAGGTAATATGTCTGCTTGGGTGTGCGGCTAGCCCGCTCGCCTGACACGCGGACGTCGCGGGTTCAAAACCCCGTCGAGTCAAAACTTTTTTTAATTTTATCTGTACCCAGCGACGGTGTCGCCGCCTGCCTCTTGGGTACAGAAGCTCATTTCACTCGTCCCATTTATTCCTATAGAAAAATACTTCTATTCATAACATATATCTTCTTTGGATTAATGAAAGATGAGGGGGGTGGAAAAATCATGCGAGAGTTTGTAGGTTTAAGAGCGAAGGCATACTATTGTCAATATGATGGTAGTGGTGATGATATTAAAAAAGCAAAAGGTGTCAACAGGTGTGTTGTTAAAAAAACCATCACCGGTGAACACTATCGATCATGCCTTTTCGATAATGAAATAATCTCCCGGAAACAATATACATTTAGAAGCAAGGCGCATGTTCTTACAACAGAAAAGATGACCAAAATTGCATTGAATCCGCACGATGATAAAAGATTTATCATTCCTGGAACAACCGATACCCTTACCTGGGGTCATCACTCTATTGCAAGATGGCAGCAGCAGCAACAGCATTTAGCACAAATTCAAGACATGAATAGAATAGTGAGCAACAAAATCAAAACATGGAGATGGAAGGCGTTGAAGAAGGACAGAATGCAATGACTATGATTGTGGTGGGGGTAAATCAAAGTAGTAGTAGTAGTAGTAGTAGTAGTAGGAAAAGATCTAATCTTGAAACCACCAATGATGCAACATCTATCCCTCCTTCCAAAAAAATGAAGCACTGTGGGGGTGTTCAAACCGCTAATCGTACACCTCTGGATGCTTTAAAAGCTGATGCTAACAGCAATGGTGTCATCAGTAGCAGCAGCGGCAGCAGCAACATCGGCAGCATTACCACCATTGGTGATTATTCTTCCACATCTCAACAAAGTTAAAAAGGTATTTAAAGTTTGACTTTGATTTTAAAAATTGATATATTTATTCATTATCTAATCTATTTGTGCTTTAAAATTTTTTTTACAGATGGATCTCAATCAATTCAACAAAATTGCCCTCAATAACTACCCCGAAGTGGTGAAGGCCGCCGATTTACAACAGAATAAGGAATTTCTTACAACTGCGGTTAAAATAGTTAAGACACACAAATATGGCGACAAGGTTGTAATAGAATTAATGTATATCAATAATGAGACTGTATGCGTGTATTTGAATGCTAGAATGAGTAATGCATTGTTAACAAATAATTCATTTTTTGTAGAATTGAGTGATGCTGCTTGCGAAAAAAAATTGTTTTGTAAACATTTGGGTGCGGGCATTTTAAATTTTGACATTAAAAAATAAGAAAAATGTTGGCAAGTTTATGTAAATGTTATAAAAATTGTTTATGAAATAATTATAATAAACAAGAAATAGTTAAATTTAAACATAGTCATCTTTATTTATCCAACTATTATGGGATTCATCAAATCCCAGCCATTTTACATATAATTTGTTATTTTTTTTTTTTACAACTTTTTCAATTAAATAAACATCTGGATAGTTTGCATGAGAAATCTCATGCTCGTAGAAGCCACCGCTTATTGATTGATTCTGATAATCTTTTAAGTGATATGTAACCGGGCGAGTCTTTATCACCTTATTAATTGTAAAAATTTCTGTGGTATAATTTGAAGTATAACCTTTCTCAAATACATGTTTAGCCTTGCTAATTCTAACTTTGTCACCAACTTTAAATTTTTCCTTCGTTGTAGCTGCTGAGTACTTCATGGCATCATATCGCATCAGGAGTTCTTTTTCATTAGATTTATTAACATCCTTTGGCTTCATACCAATTGTTCGATGCACTGTATTATTATACTCTTTCAAAAGGTTGGGTAATGTATTGACCCATTTGTAATTGCCGTTTAGCGAGAATAAGCGCCACATTTTTTCCTTTAGAGTACGATTGAATCGCTCACAAATGGCTGCTTTCATATTGCTAAAAGTTGAATAATGATGAATTTTAAATTTTTTCATAAGTTGCTTGAAAGTTGAATTGTAAAATTCTTTTCCATTATCAGTATGTAAATTCTGCGGATGTTCACCACTTTTTAAAATAGATAACATTGCCTCAGTTACATCATCGCCCCTTTTAGACCGCACTGGGATGGCATATCCATATTTGCTAAATATATCGATTACTGTGAGTAAGTATTTATGACCTTCATTAACCTTAGCGTATGGAATCATCTCGACAAGATCAGCTTGCCATGTATCTCCTATGCCCATCATATCGAAGCTTCTTCTAGGATAATTTCGACGAGCTGGTTTATGAAGTTCATTCACTAAGTTTTCTTTCACACCCATCATCTTGCTCATTCTGATTGTTGTTGTTGCTGATTCTTGTCTTCCAAATAATAATATTGTGGGTTGAGATATGTTCCTCCTATTCTATGCAGGTAATACTTTTTACCATCCTTATACATGTATTGTTTAAGCTGTGGTAGTGACTTGGGATCTGGTGGCACTCTAGATATTGCTTGTGTGTTAGTGTAACGCTCATCAATAACTGCAACCTCTAGCTTCAATTGGCTAATGATAGATGTTGATTTATCAAAAAGAGCACGCAGCTCTTTCTCAACTGTTTTTAACAACTTTTCATGCTTATGCTTAATTGCGTCGAACTCCTTCTGTGTTTCAGTGCGCAATGTGCGATAATTCACGAGGTCAAAACTATTCATAGGATCTGCAACATTCCTCATACGCTTTTCATTCAAATCATAATTATAGGTATCTTCAGCCAAATCATGACCCTCTCCTCGTGGACCTGGTTCTGTGGATTCAATGATTTTTTCCATTTTATGAACAAAATCCTTGAGCCGAATTAAGTTGACAACATCACTATTAAGGGTGGCATCTTCAACGTTTGTCAATAGCTTAGCCTCAATATTGAAATCACCTTCTTCGTTCTTTTTCAGAAGTGATGCTATTTTCATGTATGCTGTTTTCATAAAATCATTTATTTTAATAAAAATCGATGCAATTCCGTTTGTTAATACATTTAAATTAACCAAGTCTGATACTTCTACACCATCCGCAAGGTTTGTTAATCTTTTAGAATTCATATCGAAATGTTTCACTTGAGCTAAACGCAAATCATTCAATCTCTTCAAAATTGTAACTTCGTTATCCTCATCGTGCACTGGTAGCTGAATGAGAGATTCTGGTTTAGGTTGTGAGTTAGTAAATGGTCCACAAGTATCAATACCTGCATCACCATCGCAGCTGGTATCTTGCGGTGATTTCATCATGATTTGAGTTGTTTCTTCGCCCACAAACGTGTTAATACTGATGATTTTTTACCAATAACGTTGAATTTATATGAAAAAAATGTAGATGGACATGATGACGTGATATTTTTTTTACGTTTTACTTGTTTTACACTCTATGAAAATAGTGAAATTCTGGATTACGTTTGATTAGATCTTTTTCATGTGATTGACGATCCAACAACTTTTCCAATTCTTCACGTTTTTTCTCAATGGAATCAATGCTTTTCTTGACATTTTCCACCGACTCGTAAAACATTCTACTCATATCCGACACACTTTTTTGCAATTTGCTAGATACATCATCAATTTCTCTTTGCGCCTTTGAACGAACAGCATCCATATAGAAATTTGTCACCCAAAGCGTAACTGCATCCATGTCATCAATGGGGTGTGCCATATTTGTTAATCGTTTTTGCATCAAGTCATAATTACCATCAGATGTTGCTTTATATCCATGACCTGGGGGACCTCTAGGTATTTTTTCAATGGATTGCAATAGTGATTTTTCAGCATCATGCAAATTTCTGAGAATTACAGCATCAGTGTCATTGATTGGCTCACCAACATTTTGAATTTTTTTATTCATCATATCATAATTCCCATTCCTATCAAATTTAACAATTGATTCAATTTTATCATTGACTTTTTTTTCGAGAGATTGAATTTCACGATGTGAAGTCTTGATATTACTTTGAAGTGTACCCAAATCAATTGCATCAGTTTTTTCAATTGCGGGAGCAATATTAATCACACGCTTATTATTAGCGTCATATTGTCCTTCCTCGTTTAAGGGTATTTTTTCAACGGAAGTAGTCAACATTTTGTTTCTAGGTGCAGGTGTGGGTTTTTTCTCAATTCTAACTTCCTCTACACTGTAAACTGGTTTAACAATCGGTCGTCCAAGCACGTCGAAATTCATTTTGATACTGATGGGGTTTGTTGAAATGTATTAACTTATATACCCTCCCTCACGCAGCTCCTCTATGATCGAGTGAATTTCATTGTGGTGCGCACTGTTGCCAGCTTTTTTTTCTGCTATCAATAGTTTCAATCTTTCACAGAGCTCGTTAGGATCATCCCAGTATCTATAAAACTTTTCAGGTTTTAAATATGCGATTTTATAATCTTTCATCAATTTAGATGACATACCCTTACCACTTTTTGATGAGGGGAACATTGGATGAATATATTTTGTATATTTTACATGATTCCATTGTCTAACCATTTGTCTAGGATCATTATTTAATCTGTGTGCACTTGAAATTTCCAAAATTTCTCGATAAGCCTTTTTATCAGCCTCTGTGATAATGCCATCTAACGGAATTTTTTTGAAAATTAACTCAATCAAGCCTGGGGTCATTTTAAATGCATGTACATCATTGAGTACGAGCACTTCATCTTTAAATGATATATCAGCTCTGCCAAACTTTAGTTGATAGGAATTATTACCATCACCTTTTCGAACCCCATTCTGGTCAAGTATTTGATGAGGGTCGCTATCTGCTGTAACATATGCAAGATAGAATTTTAAATATCCACTATTAGGAAGCGAATTTAGTTTTTTTTCACTTCTGTCTCCATCATTTAGTGGAAAAGTGATGTCTTCTGATATATCAGTGATGTTATTTTCCTCATCCGTGCGATTCTCCACATTTTGTGGTATTTCCTCTTTTTCTTCTTTCTTCACATTTTGTAAAATGTTTTTCACACTTTTTTTATTTATTGATCCATCATCCTCATCAGTGGTTAGATCAACCAATTTATGAAGCGGTTTTGTGATTGGTTCAAATGTTTTTGAGAGCATTTGCTCAATATCACGATCATCGCTCTTAATTTGCTTATACTTATTTCTTACGGCTTCTCGTGAATTTATTAACTGTTTTAGAATATTCTGTTCATTCTGTAAACTATTCATTTTGAGCTGGCACAATCGACTAAAAGTATAGTCACTTGGTCTACATATTTATAGCAAAACAGTCGAAACCTTTGCGATACCTACCCTCATTTAATTGACTGTCTTTATCAATTACTAAAAATCCGTGCTTATCTCCATTCCAACAATGTGAGCACAAATCTTTGAAGCGAGCAAATGTCATATCTGTATTAACATGGTCGTTGTATATGTGTTTTATGTTTGTCTCATCTTGTTGAAACACTATTAGGAAATTCACATTGTCACGTACAAGATGTTTTGGAACACGTGCATATGATTGACTCAGGTAAAAGCTATCAACATTTTTATGTCTCCCCATGCAAAAAAAAGCTTTCACACTATCCTGTTTTTCACACGCAATATCATCAAAAATCATGATGGAGTTAGGTAAGGCTTCTTCAGGTGATATAACACTCTCTTGGTCATTGAATGCAAGATATTGCATTCCATCTATTGGATCGATTAGCTCTTTGAGAAATTTATATTTGGGCTGATTCAGTGACTTTGAATATATGTATACATTTTCAAACCTAAGCCCATTTGGATGTGTGATGAGTGCCAATAGACAATTTGTTTTACCACAGTTTGAGGGGCCTACAAACAGCGCCCTCATGGTATCCGGCAATAGTGATCCATGCCTATTTTTTTTCACAGTCTTATCATAATCAAAATTTTTTACTTTTAATGATATAGGTTGTGGAGAAAATTCCATCTTAACACCACGTAATATCAATGATAAATGAGCCGAGTATAAATACGCATTGTTTTTTTATATTATTTTAGTTTTAAACAATCTGTCAAGGTGTTACGATTATTTATAGCAGAGCCGGGTTCCTATATAATCTTATAACCTATGATCTTACCCCGACGTACCTCGTCGGTTATGTGTGTCCCTTGGCTTATGGATCCGTCCTGCACGTCCGGGGTCTACCTGTAAACTTCATGCAATACGGGACAGGATATCATCACTCACACATTCACGCATAAAAGCTAATACGCTAGATTCTATTTTAACAATAACGATTTATTATCTACTTAATATACAAAGGGTCTCTGAGAGAGCAAGACCGGACCATCGATGGCTCTTGCCAACGTAGCTCTCTCGAGCGTGTTCGAGCACCAACAATAATTAAGAAGTAGGCAACGGCCGCGCCGCTCAGCTCACCGTCGACGACGTCGGTCCTGAATGCCGGAAGTTGGCCGCTGCTGGTCGCCTGGCTGGTGGTCCTCTGGCTCGCTCGGGTCCCTGCAACAAACGGATGTGGTGGCTCCTTGAGTACGGACGCTGGTCACCTCTGCAGCGGTGATCGAGTCGACTCGTTCAGACACAACACACGCACACACACAAGCACGACCTCGAGCTCACTCTCACTCGCTCTCCTCGGATGTGAGGACTTAGGGCTACTTCCCGCGGACACTCTCACACCTGTGGCTCGACGTAGATAGTCTCCTGGACTATCTCGTGCTCACACTCACCCTGGCACACTCGATATAACGACACGTGTACACACACTGCGTGACTCGCGAGAAAAACAGTAACTCCGAGAGCCTGTACGCTTTACCGGTCCAACGGTAACTAACCCATGCTTCTTCGACACACGTGCCTTCTACTTTTCTTCTCTGTTCTCCCTCAGTCGTCCGTCGTATTTACATATAACAGAGAAAGGAACAATCACGCAGCATCTCATAATATTCAATCATCATTATTATGGCCTTGACCGACAATGATTCGTCGGGCGACTTACTCTACGATAATACCGTTTCGGCATTACAAAGCCCTCCACCAAACTATTCGTACCTGTACGAATAAGTTTGTCAATTTTTCGCTCGACACATCCTTGTCGTCAAGCCATCGATGCTTAGTACTACATACACACACTTCGAAATTCACTCACTCAATGAAATGATTCTTATAACTACCGACAACACAACTAACTACTAAAATAAAATATAAAAAAAACCAAAAAAAATCTTACGGCCTCTCTCTCTCAAACTCTAGCGCCTTCCTCCTCCTAGCGCTTTCCACAGCTGCTTCCTCTGCGCTGCCTTCTTGGAATGAAAATTCCTCTGGCTCTTCTTCCAGGCCCGACTGCAGCGAGGACAGTGCCGAACCTTGACACCCCGCCGCCCACAATTTGTGCAAATGTCGCCGTCGTAACGACTCCTACACTGGCGACGGGTGTGTCCCGGCTGGTGACACTGAAAACATGCTCCACGCGGAGGATCCAACCCCGGCACGAACCTCACCGGCTCCAGGCCTCCAAAATTCTCACCTCGGATGCGAGCCGGTGCGGTCGCGTTCCCCGATAGCGAGCTAGGGCCCGCCACCGGGCTTAGAGGTCGAACCTCCACGCGAGCTTCCTCTCGCTGATGTTGTTGCTGCTGCATTCGGGGTAGCTGCTGATGTTGTCGCTGCTCCTGGTAGTGGCCCGGACGACGAAGCTGGCGATGTTGTTGCCCGTCGAGGACGTACTCCGCCTGCGGCAGGCGCCGCTGTTGCTCGATGAACGGCTGGAATACCAAGCCATGCGGACCCGCCACGTAGCTCACTCGCTGTACTGGTGGAGGCAACGGCAGCGCAAATTGCTCTTGTACGGGTGCCAGAGGTGGAGTCGGCACCCGTGCGCTCTCCTCCGTCAGCTCATCCGAGCGACGAAGCGTAGCCGTCGCCTCCCCCTCTTCCAACAATAAGCTTTCCTCCTCCGGTGAGCCACGAAATACCTCCTCGAACGCCTCGCCGTCCCACTCCTCCACTGGTCGACGAGCCGCCACCAGCTGCTGGAGCATCGCCCGCATATCTTCCTCCTGCAGCCGCTCGCCATCCTCATCCGGACGTCGTCCTTCACCCGGCGACGGAGTGCGTTGGCGCTGACCAACGCCGTTGACGCGTCTGCGTTGGCGCGCATCTCTCCTTCTATCGGTGTCCGTTCGCTGCTGCCACTCCGGCTGTTGCCAGCTGAAGCCCCCAAGCACTGCGGACTCCTCCCAATCCATCTCGTCCTCCGCCGTCATTGCCGACGAAGTCGGATAGACCGGGATTAATTCGCCCGAGACCTCCACATACTCCCTCCCCTCCGGCTCCGCGCGGAGACGAGCGGGTACGCCGAGCTCCATGCGGCGTATATACTCTTCGAGCTCAACCACCGCTTGGTGGCTGGCTCTCGCCTCCTCGGATGGGATTTCTTCTACGCTCGACGTAGCCGCTCGCCCGCCCATCGACGACGAGGCTGAAGACGTGGTCCTCTCGGTCGCTCCTCCGACGACTGCAGCGAACGAACGCCGCTGCTGCTCACTGTTGTTGCGCTCCATCTGCTTGAGAGAAAAACAAAAAAAAACCACACCAAAAACAAAAAAAAAATTAATAAATGAAATATTCCTCACGCATAGAACACGTATCGACTCCACAAAAAAAACAGTACGATATCATGCCGGCCGCTGCCGAAGCGACCTCCGTGGGATCCATTTACGCAGATGAGATACATGCACTTCGGGCTTCTTTTTACTTCTCTTAACATTTAATATATACACATTTTCGCCCTTTTTGCCTATAATCTCATACGGCCCGCAAAATTTTTCATCTAATTTCCTATTAAATTTATCTCCCGCACGTGACAAACTATGCGTTCGTCGTAAAACTCTATCACCAATCTCAAATTTTACTTCTTTCCTATCTTTATTAAAATACTTTGCTTGTCTCTCGTACGCGGCATCAATGTGTTGCATTACTACTTCTCGCAACTCGTCGAGCTTCGCTACTCGCTCTGCCCACGCACCTGGTTGCATTAACTCCGCCTTACACCATTTTTCAACTTCGCGACGTAAACTCTTTGCCTGCTTCGGCTGTCGGCCCATATTCAAAAACGCCGGCGACACCTTGAGTGTCGACTGCACTGCAGTGTTAATTGCGTAACGGAACTGCGGCAAATACTTGTCCCATTCATCATGTTTATCACCTACGTAACATGCGATCATCGTCTTTATCGTCCTGTTACTACGTTCAACTACATTCGACTGCGGGTGATAAGGAGGCGTAAATAAATGCTTCACGCCGTATTCTTCGAGTGCCGTATTCACTACTGCATTGTCGAACTCTTTGCCGTTATCCGTTAATAAAAATTCTGGCGTTTCCCATCGAAACAATACCAACTCTTCGAACGCTCTCAACACATTAGCTCCATTGGCTTTACGCAGCGGTATAACTTCGATCCATCTCGTGAACAAGTCTTGAAAAACCAACAAGTACTTGTTCTGATTCTTACTCCGAGGGAACTCCATCATATCTGCCGCCACGACTGCCCAGGGTCTATCTACGACCCTCCTCGTCATAAGGCCCTTCGGTCCGGTCTGTGGCACTTTATATCGTTGACACACGTCACACGAATTACAGTACTCCTCTACTGCGTACCACATGCCCGGCCACCAATACTCGCACGCCAATCTATCGTACGTTTTCTTGGCTCCAAGGTGCCCTGACGACGTAAGGCAGTGTGACTCGGCCAACACTCGTTCTCGCTGCTCTGCTGGTATTACCAATCTCCAGCTGTTCTCCGCGTTCGACACCGGATCGAGCAATGCATTGTAGCTGCGCTTGTACAACATATCGTCCTCAATACACCAGTTTGTATATTTCGATGGCGACTTCTTCACTTCGCTCATCTTTTTCATATACCACTCGTCCTCGATGCGTTCGAATGCAAAAACTTCAGTTCGCTCGTCGCTCTCAAACGCTCTCGACAACGCATCGGGTACGTAGTGTAGCGAACCCTTTCGATACACTATTTCAAAGTCGTACTCCATCAATTTCAAAGCCCAACGAGCTACTCTGCCTTGTGGGTCTTTGAAATTTCTCAGCCAACTCAACGCGCGGTGATCCGTCACTACCTTGAAGTGATAGCCCTCCACGTACGGTCGAAATTTTTCGATCGCCCATAGCACCGCTAAACACTCCTTCTCTGTGACCGTGTAATTACGCTCAGCAGGTGTCAATACACGGCTGATGTAATACACCGGATGCTCGCCGTCTTCTCGTTCTTGCGTCAACACAGCACCGATCGCGTAGTCCGATGCATCGGTCTGTATTGCGAACTCTTTTTCAAAATCGGGTCTCACAAGTACGGGCGCCTCCGACAAAGATTGCTTCAACGTTTCAAACGCTTGTTCTTGGTCGGTACCCCACACAAACGGTGTGTCTTTACGCAATAACCTAGCAAGTGGCACTTTAATTTCTGCTTCATTTTTAATAAAGCGAGAGTACCAGCCTACCATGCCAAGCAACCGTCTTACTTGTTTTACATTTCTCGGTGTCGGATAATCATGTATTGGGCGGACTCGCTCGTTGTCGATGCGAAGTCCACTGCTGTCCAGCACATAGCCCAGAAATTTTACGCTTTGGCAACAAAATTCGCATTTATCTCGGTTCACTACAAGCTTAGCGTCGAGTAGAATGCGTATAACTCGCTCGAGCCAGCTCACATGCTCCTCGAAAGTTTCTGTGACCAAAATAATATCATCTAAGTACGCAAAAACGTACGGCTCCACCTCCGCTCCGAATAATGAATCCATTAATCGTTGGAAGGTCATAGGGGCACACTTTAAACCAAATGGTAACCGCAAAAATTGATATTGCCCCGAGCCTTGTACAGAGAAAGCGGTATACGCTTTACTGTCTTCGTCTAAGCATACCTGATGATACGCGCTCTTCAAGTCAATTTTTGAAATGTATCTCGCTCTTCTCAGTCGGTCTAAAATCGTATCCATGTTCTTGCACGGATAACCATCTTTTTTAGTAACTTTATTTAAGTCTCGATAATCTACGGAAAATCTGTATGATCCGTCTGACTTTTTTACCAACACCGGAGCACTGTTCCATTCACTCCTTGCTGCTTCGATGATACCTTCTTCTTTCATTTTCTGCAGGCACTCATGCGCGATTTTCTCCATCTTCGGTGTCATGCGACGTGTTCTGTGGCATACTGGCTTCGCGCCCTCCACTAACTCGATTCGGTGGACAATTTTATCTGTATGACCAAGTTTCGGTGGTACATCTGGTATCAATTTCTTAATTTTTCTTTCGATGAGCTCTCTTTCTCCACCAGATACAGTAATACCGGCACATTCTACCACGATATCGCATCTCCTCGAGCCTGTATCGTCTAATTTGGCGAAATTGTGCCACGGCCCATCACCAAACCGCCACTGATTTCGACCCATGGAAATATCGACTCTCCATCGTCGGCCAAAATCCACGCCTAAAACCATCTCTACCGGCAGAATCTCTGTACACTCAACGTCGATTCGGCCGGCATCTCGATCGATCTGCAGCATAACCGGCAAATATCCACCAGACGGTTGGGTATTCTGATCTGCATATCCTATCAAGGCCCATGACGGCTTAATCCTCTCCGCCAACTCTCTCATCATACGAGGCCCCGCCAAACAACACTGCGCTCCACTATCCAGCAAAGCCTTGTACGTGAACGGACCCACTCGTACATCCACGAAAAATCTATTTTCCTTCGTCATCGCTGCGATGTCTAGATAAATGATCGATCGAGTCCGTGCGCCACGCTCCGCCTCTTGCGGTTCGTGAATTTCGGCGATCGTCGTAACAATGGCCCCCTAAATAGCCTACTATCTCTATACGAGGTTCTTTTGCTCATTGTGGCGTTCGTTGGTCCTCACACGACTTTCAACGACCAGGAACGCTGCTTTCTACGCCTTGACGCTGCACTTAGCGCCTCTGCGCGGGTTGTCCAACCTCGTAGACTTTGCACGGGCACACCGATGCACCCGAGCGGTCAGTACAACCCCTGCAGTCGCCTCGACAAAACAAACATGAAAAACATCTACAGGTCCAGTGTAAAGTACGCTGCCACGCTTAGCGTCTACTCACGCGGCACATCCGATCCCCCTCAAAGGCTTAGTACTTGTGCAAGAACGCACTTGTACGATCAAATGCACCCCGCAGCAGCGAAAATCTAACAACCTGCAGATGCCATGCACCTATCGTGCACATCAGTTGTTCACAACGCTCCTACCACTAGCCAAACACGAATCGTTTTTTTTTTTTATCAATAAAAAACCTACTCTAATTCAGCTTACTAATCGGACGATCGATCCGGGCACAATAACTTTGCGAGAGGTATACGAAACTCACTATAATCTACGCTACATCTACGCAACAGATCCTTGTTTTCATTTTCTCGCGAAGATCGCCGAATGTTTACGTTTACGCTACACTGACAACTTATACACATGTGTCTATATACGCGCTCATACACCGATGTGTCGGAAACCTATTTCCTCACATTCTATAAAATTTCCCGACTCGGCGCTTCTCGACGCGCACACGTTTTCTCTTCCAGGTCCACGCATACTAACGAAATTCGCGAACGCGTTCATACGACCGGAACGAGACAAAATCAAAATCATAAAGCAAGCGCGATCCATCCGAGTTTCGCGTAGCTCACTCTAAAAAACATAAACTCAAAAATGTGATCAATGTAGGCCTCGCATTCTATCTTATTCTATAAAAGAAAAAAAATATTCTATACAAAATACGCGACCAACATACACACTCTAAACTGCCTTACATCTCAATCAATTATTAGAATCACATAACACAATCGGAAGTATCTCGTGGGTGCTATCTACAGTTCGCACACGATAAGTATCCGCCTAATCCTATAATCCGATTAGCGCTCGGACTATCTTACCTCGCGAAGAAGCGTGCCTCATCAACGTACAATTCGCGTTTCTACATTTCGTGACCTACTCACAAGCTATACTTGCCTAATACAAATCACGTAGATGAGACGAAATGCAAATGAAAAATTCGTTACCCCTTGCTTAGCTCTGACGAGCGGGTAACGAACTTATGAATCTCCCCAGAGATGAAAAAACAAAAAAAAAACCAAAATTATAACTACTTAAATCCTAAATAATTTTTCCCAAATTATTTTACACAAATCTCATACACCAATCATACAACTACCATCACCAAAATATTTACAAACACAAGCACGGGTATCGAGTCTCTCTGTTTCTCTACAAAAATAAAACTTAAATCTTAACGGCTTTTTCTTCTTCCGGTCGAGCCTATGTCGCTCGTCGCCGAAACCACCGTTTCTTCTCGGAATGCCAGTGAGCTTTTCGCCCGCGCTGCCCAGCTGTTCCTGTCACAACTTACAGCCTCTATCACCAACCTCGACCAGGTCGAGTTCCACGACTACTTCACGACCGAGCCTAAATATCACACGTCATTCATTCACACATTTACACGGGCTAAATAGGGATTCTCGGGTCGTCTTCTGGTAGTTGCTAAAAAAAACCAATTGTGAACTCACTTGACTATGAGTTCCCCACAAGGCGATGCCATTTGTAACCTATGATCTTACCCCGACGCACCTCGTCGGTTACGTGTGTCCCTTAACTCTGTGGATCCGTTCTGCACGTCCGGGGTCTACCTGTAATTCATGCAATACGGGAAAGGAAAGCTCTTTACACTCACACATCCATCAAGAATCAAACACTCCATATAACAATAACAACTACCAGGTTTATTCGTATAAAACAAACAATATACACGGCCTCAGAGAGTACCCGAATACCCGGTCGACGGCAGACGCAACGATCGTAGCCCTGGTGGGCGCGTCGGCGCGTACGACTCACAAATACAACGACTAAGATCTGGGCCGCCCGACTCACCACACGATGTCGAGATCTTCTCCTGGTCCAGATCCACCCTTGGTTGTCCTTGTGGTCTGCTCGGCCGTTGGATTCGCTGGTTCTCTCTCGCGCACTCGGATCGACTCGCACCGGCCCTCGCACTCTTTACTCCGGCGACGTAGGATCTTACTAGCCGCGCGGTACTCGTCAATCCGACCTAGACATCCCCCAGGATGTCGCGCTCAACTCTCACACTCGAGCTCCGTTCGCTCTCAAGGCAAATCTTCGACTCCCTTCTCCGTTCATATGTACGCTCTAGTATCTCAACGTA